>NC_057803.1:163619701-163634543 GCF_018294505.1 Triticum aestivum | reverse complement strand
ATAGTGCAGCGCCTAGCCCTGAGGCGTTGCACCCCTGGGCTGAGCTAAGCAGGGAGCAAGTACTTTGTTTGTAACCTACAGCCGCTGCAGCGCCTAGCGTGGAGGTGTCACACTGTACAGTGCAACGCCCTAGAGCTAGGCGTTGCACTGTACAGTGTGACGCCTCCAAGCTAGGCGCTGCAGCGGCTGTAGCTTGCAAACTTGGTCATTTTCAGGTACATTGCAACATTTCCTAGAATAAGCAGTCAGAAACTTTAAGTTCACATTTCAGTCACAGTTGAACATTATTAAGGCAACAAGTGCAACATAGAGGATCAAGTTCAACATTGCTAAGACAACCACTCCAAGTTCAACATAACTAAGACATACAAAGAGGATCAAGTTCAACGAAATAACAACTCCAAGTTCACCGACATAACAACTCCAAGTTCACCGACATTACAAATAGAGGATGATGGCTGGTTCCTAAAAAGAGCTAGTTACAAATAGAGCTAGTTCCTTGAGCGCTTTTTGGCTGCTCCCCCCTCTTGCTGGCTAACTTCTTCACCTTCCTAGGAAGAGGAACACGCTCCCGCTCCGGCTCCGGTTCCTCCACGTCATCGACATCGTCATCCAAATAGTCATCCAAAGCCGCCATCCGCGAGGTGCCGACCGTCATTTTGCCTATTTGGGTGAAGTCTTCAGGTGTGTACTTGTTGATTCCCGTCCTAGGCTTTAACCTGTATGTAGACCTAACCTGGTACGTCCCCAAGGTCATATCATCAGCAACCTATGCATCAACAAAAGATATGGAAAGACCGTGTGTGAGGATATAGTTAGCAATGCATCAACAATTGGATATATATGCTCATGCTATACCTCTTGGGTGACCACACCCACATCCCCATCCTTCAAATGATCACCATGGCTCTACCCCGAAGCGGGATCTGATGGTGTCGCCGACCTAGACCGTTCTGGTGATACATATTCGGGGTCACGACAACCGAAAAGGTTTGATAGCCGCCTTAACTTTTGGCCCTGGCGCTGCAACATGTACAAGTGAATGAGACATCGAACGTAGCAACACATGTTAAGTGCTAGTTTGAAGGAGATGTGAACCTTGATGAATGCTTGAAGTGCACCTTCTCCATCGCTTTTGCCAGCCGGGGTTGTTTCAAGAATAGTCTCGGTCTCATCAGCTGCTTTCTTGATCTGGGCACGCTATGAACAGAAATGGTATTTGTTGGGTTTCGTAGTAATTTCAAAAAATTTCCTACGCGCACACAGGATCATGTGATGCATAGCAACGAGAGGAGAGTGTTGTCTACGTACCCAACGTAGACCGACTGCGGAAGCAATGACACGACGTAGAGGAAGTAGTCGTACGTCTTCACGAACCAACCGATCAAGCACCGAAACTACGGCACCTCCGAGTTCGAGCACACGTTCAGCTCGATGACGATCCCCGGACTCCGATCCAGCAAAGTGTCGGGGAAGAGTTTCGTCAGCACGACGGCGTGGTGACGATCTTGATGAACTACAGCAGCAGGGCTTCGCCTAAACTCCGCTACAGTATTATCGAGGAATATGGTGGCAGGGGGCACCGCACACGGCTAAGGAATCGATCACGTGGATCAACTTGTGTCAACTTGTGTGTTTAGAGGTGCCCCTGCCTCCGTATATAAAGGAGCCAAGGGGGGAGGAGGCGCCGGCCAGGAGGAGGTGGCGCAGGAGGAGTCCTACTCCTACCGGGAGTAGGACTCCCCTCCAATCCTATTCCAACTAGGATTCCCAAGGGGGAAAGAGGGAGAGGGGTGGCCGGCCACCTCTCCTAGTCCTAATAGGACTAGGGGAAGGGGGGAGGCGTGCAGCCCCCTTGGGCTGCCCCTTTCTCCTTTCCACTAAGGCCCATGATGGCCCATATGGCTCCCGGGGGGTTCCGGTAACCTCCCGGTAACCCGGTAAAATCCCGATTTCACCCGGAACACTTCCGATGTCCAAACATAGACTTCCAATATATCAATCTTTATGTCTCGACCATTTCGAGACTCCTCGTCATGTCCATGATCACATCCGGGACTCCGAACAACCTTCGGTACATCAAAATGCATAAACTCATAATATAACTGTCATCGTAACCTTAAGCGTGCGGACCCTACGGGTTCGAGAACAATGTAGACATGACCGAGACACGTCTCCGGTCAATAACCAATAGCGGGACCTGGATGCCCATATTGGCTCCTACATATTCTACGAAGATCTTTATCGGTCAGACCGCATAACAACATACGTTGTTCCCTTTGTCATCGGTATGTTACTTGCCCGAGATTCGATTGTCGGTATCCAATACCTAGTTCAATCTCGTTACTGGCAAGTCTCTTTACTCGTTCCGTAATACATCATCTCACAACTAACATATTAGTTGTAATGCTTGCAAGGCTTATGTGATGTGTATTACCGAGAGGGCCCAGAGATACCTCTCCGACAATCGGAGTGACAAATCCTAATCTCGAAATACGCCAACCCAACATCGACCATTGGAGACACCTGTAGTACTCCTTTATAATCACCCATTTACGTTGTGACGTTTGGTAGTACCCAAAGTGTTCCTCCGGTAAACGGGAGTTGCATAAACTCATAATATAACTGTCATCGTAACCTTAAGCGTGCGGACCCTACGGGTTCGAGAACAATGTAGACATGACCGAGACATGTCTCTGGTCAATAACCAATAGCGGGACCTGGATGCCCATATTGGCTCCTACATATTCTACGAAGATCTTTATCGGTCAGACCGCATAACAACATACGTCGTTCCCTTTGTCATCGGTATGTTACTTGCCCGAGATTCGATCGTCGGTATCCAATACCTAGTTCAATCTCGTTACCGGCAAGTCTCTTTACTCGTTCCGTAATACATCATCTCACAACTAACATATTAGTTGTAATGCTTGCAAGGCTTATGTGATGTGTATTACCGAGAGGGCCCAGAGATACCTCTCCGACAATCGGAGTGACAAATCCTAATCTCGAAATACGCCAACCCAACATAGACCATTGGAGACACCTGTAGTACTCCTTTATAATCACCCAGTTACGTTGTGACGTTTGGTAGTACCCAAAGTGTTCCTCCGGTAAACGGGAGTTGCATAATCTCATAGTCATAGGAACATGTATAAGTCATGAAGAAAGCAATAGCAACATACTAAACGATCGGGTGCTAAGCTAATGGAATGGGTCATGTCAATCAGATCATTCTACTAATGATGTGACCTCGTTAATCAAATAACAACTCATTGTTCATGGTTAGGAAACTTAACCATCTTTGATTAACGAGCTAGTCAAGTAGAGGCATACTAGTGACACTCTGTTTGTCTATGTATTCACACATGTATTATGTTTCCGGTAAATACAATTCTAGCATGAATAATAAACATTTATCATGATTATAAGGAAATAAATAATAACTTTATTATTGCCTCTAGGGCATATTTCCTTCAGTATTAACGTGTTAGGCAAGCGAAGATGTGAATAGTGTGAATGAAAAGCAAAGAGGGAAAATACCACAAAGTTCATCAGTGAAGCTGAAGGGATCACTGAGTTGCCTTTCCTGACTAATGCGTTGTATTGGTGCTGGGCTACCTCATCAAAAACAATGGGTTCTTCCAAAATCTCCTCAGCATACGCCAGCTTGCATACCTCCACACGATTACTTGCAAGAAACCATGTGAGATAGTTGTTGAACGCTACAGGGCAGTGCTCACGAAGCTGGACTCCTTTTCCAGCCCTAGCTTGCTCCACACTAAGCGCAAACTGTACGACATACTTTTTGTGATGCTTGTCTCAATCCTTAATCTTCCGCTGTCTTTTCCTATCCAACCTGCAAGTTAGAAACATAATATTAGTAGCATCAAAACCACCGAGAAGCTGCTAAGTGCTCAAGGTTAATTATATCTTACGCGTGTAGCAACTTGTCCGTGTCCTCCCACTCCGGCAGATGTGCTTGGAACAAACCAAACTGACGGTGCACTCGACGTGGGAGGTGAAGCTCAACCGCCCAGTTGCATATGAGTGGGCACCGCATACGCCAGAGATCCCTATCCATAGTGCACATCGGATTCAGCTTGAACTCTAAAGGGTTACCAAAACTGTCTCCTGTTCCATACGACTCCCATATCACCTGCAAAATGTGATATAATGCAAAATTGATATCGACTTGCAATAGAAGCATCATAATCACTTATGCAATGTCAATTCACCTGCTCAGGCGTGATCACGTCAAGCTCGCTCTGGTACAACTTGTACATGACCGAGGGATCATCTGTCGTCTCATTTAACACATCCCACTTGTAAGCCCAAGTGGGTCGCCGTAGTAGGTCGCCTTTGTCGTCCCAATCATCGTACTTCACGGTCCTCGGATGTCCAACCGGCAAACGCTCCCAGCTCCATATGGAAAGTGCGAGCAAACAACCACCAATACCTCCAGATGACCTACAACAGGCTTCGTCCAACTGCACATAAAAGAGAACATGGTTCAATTAAGAGCAAGATCGCATTCATAATGTAGCAATGAAGTGAAAAGGAAACAACTTCATACCTGTCTATACAAGTAAGCCAGTGTCGCCGAACCCCAACTCCAATTGCTATCGAAGACGGTTAACGCCTTCAGCCACATCCATGGAGCATTCTTGCATGTGCCATCAGCAAACATAGTCCTGGATATCACGTACCACATGTAGACACGAGCATATGTCTTGACCGTGTCCTCATGAGCTTCCGGTGGGCAAGTACCAAAGTGCTCAGTAATCCACGTGAAAGTAGCACCGGCTGCGACTCTTTCCTTCTTCTTGTCTTTTGCTGCTGGTTCCGGAGGCTCCGGAGGAACCATACCGATAAGGGCATGCATCTGCGTGCGCCACCCATCGGAATCGGTGCTCATACATAGAGAATTCCCATCGATAGGAAGACCGGTGATCATAGCAATATCCTGGAGCGTCACGATCATCTCCCCGGTCCGAAGATGGAAACTATGTGTCTCCGGCCGCCAATGATCAATAAGCACGGTGAGTGCTGGAGCATTGTTGGGTGGCGTCGACCGTCTGACCATATGAATGAAAGGGAGAAGTCCTGTCTCCCTTACATACGGTGTGTATCACTCATCATAGAGCATCCACCCAAGGATGACCCCGTGAGAATGAAGCTTCAAAGGTGCAAGCTCCTACAAACAAACAATTCATAACATTACATATGGGGCATTTGTGTTTGAAATAAATACGAAATTCATAAAACAGGCCACTTTCATTATTACCCGCTGCTCCACCGCCATAGCGTACGGCCGGTGTTGTTTGTCCCAGTGATCATCGAGAAGCCAAACCATTCTAACAATTTTGAAAGAAAACTTTTTTGTCAACACGATTATCTTTTGAATACAAATAAACTAAAGTACGCCTACTAGATGCAACCATACCAATCTATGTATCCAACCATATCAAATCAAACAAAACTAATAAACTAGGGTTCCACAAATAACTAGGCCTACTTCATACAAATAACTTTTCCATAAACTATGCCTTCTTCATACAAATAACTCTTCCATACACTAAACTAGGGTTCCACAAATCAAACAAACAAGGGTTGTAATACATGCAAAGTTCTAATACATGCAAGATTCAAATGTAATCTAATCAAACAAGGATTCCCCAAATCTTCAAAATATCATATTTTCTATGGATAGAAAGAAGGGGATCGGAGGAGAGTACCTTCTAGGATGGATTGGTGAAGAAATGCACGGACCAAATCGTTGGATCTGAAGGATTTGGGAGAGGGGATTGAGAGGGGGAGAGGAGGAAGCCGCCGGCGCCGCTGCTTCTTTTGCAACTGAACGAATGGGGTGGGGTGGGGTGGGGGGAGGGGGGAGCGAGCGACTGGCATCTAAGTCACAGTGCAGCGCCCGAACGCTAGGCGCTGCACATTACATGTGTGGCGCCTAGCACGGAGGCGCTGCACTACTGGGTGCGGGCCCAGGGGCTGCCACAGTGGACTGGAGTGCAACGCCCCCGAGCTAGGCGTTGCACCGTAGGGTGTGGCGCCGTCGTGGCGGGCGCTAGGGGTGGAAACGGATCGGATGCGGATCGGATAGTGCTCTTACCACTTCCATTTTCATATTTTCAAAACGAATACGAATCCGAATACGGATGTTCTCGGATACAGATGCGGCTCGGATATTATTCGAATACGGATACGTATCGGATATTTTCTTGATTCAGAACGGATACGAATTATATCAATATGTTGCTTAAGTAAATTAGTTGATAGCCATGTAACCTGAAATAATCAACTTATGACATACAATAAGTCAACGATAAATAGGTTTATGAATAAATACTATTGTAATCCATAATAATTTATAAGTTTAATCATATAAAGAGTAAAATTTGATCACTTATTTGGCTTTTATTTTGAATAATTGGAATATTGGGCCTAGAATTTTAAAAAATACCTCCCATAATCTTATTCGGATACGGATATATCCACTTCCATATCCATATTTGTGTCAAAATCTCCTACCATATTTTATTTTGTATTTGTTTAATAAATTCGGATACGGACAATTTTCATTTTCATTTTGGTTCGGATGCGGATGTTTCGGATACGAATAGACATTTTCTCGAATACGAATATCGGATATTTCGGATTATCCGCTACCACTTTCCATCCCTGGCGGGCGCTACACAAAAAGGTCAATGCTGTGAAATAGTTTCACGGGCAGTTCATTCCGTTAATTGATTTCATCCCAAGGTCAAAATTATCAAATTTGCCCTTCTATGCACCCATTGGCCCGCCACCCCATGGTGTTGTTTGATTATTGTTTTTTTATATACTAGAGGCAACATGATCATTTAATAACCTCTAGAAAGGGACTAAGAACTTTTTAGTCTGAAAACAAACAGGAAAGAACTTTTTAAGGATTAGGGACTTTTTAGTTGGAATTAGAAAAAGTACGTAGACTAGAGAATCAAACACCACCTGAGCGCGTAACTAAAAATATAAATCAATCAGCCGGATAATGCTCTCGAAGTCTGGTCCCACTTGACCTGTTCACCGCGATAAGCTCGACGCAAGACCAACGACTTGCCTAGCTTCGCAAGCAACGCAACCGATACCTCCGCGCCCGTCCACACGATTGCGATCCGACGGGGCCGCCGCCTCCGCGGCCGCCTGCTCTCGACAGCGACGTCGACTCGTCGATGCGGGGGCGGAGACCTAGAAATGCCGCCCTCCGGCCCCGCTTCCTCCCCAAATCCGGCATTGGCGAGCTTCCGCAATCCCCGAAAAGGTCTCAGCTCGATCGATTTTCTTGCGCACCCTCTATTTTTGTGGTTAGCTTTACTGCGCGAATGTTGCGATGCTTTCGACCGTTTAGAGCTTAGGCTTTGGTTGGCCAATGGTTCGTCTATGTTTAGGATGGGGATCAGCAGATGGTTCACTTGCTTGGTTGCCAACTTGCTTGACTTATACAGCACTACAATTTTACTGTGAAATGTTTGCTCTAAGCAGTCTATGTGTATGTGGCACGCTTTTGTTGCTATTTTGCGGAAATGCCCCCTTACTGTACTGTCTGTTTTTTTTAAGAAAAGGAGGATGACCCCCGGCCTCTGCATCTGGTAGATGCATACGGCCACTTTATTGATTATTCTCGAGGACCTTACAAAGTGTTACAACAATAAGCCTGAATCCACCATCTAGGCAACATATGCCGCTACTCCTATCCATATGATGAAGGGGTGCTAGCTGGGCCACTACCCAGACCACTCACCTAATCCTAACATCAAAAGCCGGAATCCCCAGCCTAGCCACATACCGGGTCTGGGGCATAAACCGGTCTGACGCACTCACAAGTGTCGTCTCCATCATCTTCCACTGGTCCATCTCCAAGCAGATTGAGGTGCCAACCTTGGCAGGCTCCTCCGCCATCAACGCCACCATGACGCCAAATGACGACCACCACCTACGCTAGAACATCTCCAAGCAAACAAGAAAACAAGGAAAGCCCAAAAGATACAAGGGGGCACTCTGAACTTACAACACATCGGAGAGCTAGTTACAAGAGGTAGGGCACTACTAGCATAAACCGATGACCGCAACCCTCAGGCGCCAAAGACACAGGAGGAATGCCGCTGGGACAAACACCAAGCCGGCCACACCATCACGCGCCAAGAACGTCTAAAGGCTGCAGGAAAGCCGCCGAGCAACAACAGAGAGGCGGACAGCGGGACAGCGAGAGGCACTGCACCTGCTGCCGGCCAAAAACCCCACCTTCAGCAGCCCTACGCCCGAAACCACACTCCCTAGACAACGCCTCCATGGAGGGAACGACACACACGGCGCCGCCGCTGCCCAATCCTGCCGGATTTTGGGTTTTCACCCGGGAGAGGGAACGGAGGTGGGGAGAAGGAGACTACGACATCGCCTCCAAGAAAGAAACGTCGCCCAAGGCCGACGTCGATGCCGGGCCGAACCAGTCGGCCAGGGGTTTCCCCCGGTCCCGATCTGCAACACCAGCCCCAAACTCCACCGGATCCAGCGACCAGCCGCGGGAAACCAAGCGCAGAGGGGGAGGGAGTGAATTGGGGACGGCAAACCTCCAGATCTGGCGAGGAAGAGGAGGCCTCCACGCTGTAGCCACCGGCCGCCGACGCCCCACCGCCCCCGCAGTCGAGGACGCCGGCCAGAGCCCTCCGCGAGCGCCGTTCAGGGCAAGAACGGCGCCGCCACGCCGGCAGGGGCCGCCGCCCCTGGGATCCAGATCCTCCGCTGCAGGAGCGACGAGGGCCTCGCCGCCACCGTCACTGGCGGCCGCGCGGGCTTGCCCGGCGACCACCTCAGGTGGCGACGAGGAGGGAGAGGAGGGGTGGGGGAGGCGGCGCTCGGGAACCCTAGCCGCCGCCCGAGTCGCCCGGTCAAGCGACGCGGGGGCCGAGAGACCTCTGTTTCTTTGTCCCTTTTAAGCCGGTTCCTGCATGCATTACTTACTTCAAGCCTTGTTGTATGCTCTGCAAGTCTGACAGCTTCTCATGTCGGCCGAACAATAGTACACTATAGTGCCAAGTGAAATATTTGATGACTATTCCCCAATTCATAGGTTATTGTCACAGTTTTCGTTTTGGTACACTATGCCTTGTATATTTGTAGCAATTTGTTTTCATAAAGTTCCCTAAAAAAAGTTGGTTTCGGAAAGAGTGTTCAGGATGGCCTCTAGCGCAACTTAATTCGGGCCAAAACATTTCAATTGATTCCTTAAAAGTAAATGTTTCAATTACGAGGATTTTTTTCCTCAGGACATATACAGTAATTAATTCAGTATACATTATGTGTATTGCTTTGATGGATGGCAAGAGAATTGTTGCTTGTCCGCGATGAAGTGCAGCCCTGCAAAGTAAACTGCAAAATACAATACCCCTGTCGCAATCTGTTGGTGCTAACTTGTATTCTGGTCTTCTCTTGGCTTCACTTCTACTCCTACATTACTGCCCTGACTTAGTTAATGTTTCATATTCTTGCTTCTTCCCTGTCCATTGTAACTTTGATGCTCTATGTTTCTGGGGTTGCAGTATATGTATTTGCGCAGAACGATCAATCAGTTACTGCTTTGGTTTCAGTTGTGACAGGTCGCAATGGCCGTCCCAAGAAGGTCTTTGGATGGCAGGTTGTTCTGGGTGCTGGGTCTTGTTTGTGCCATGTATCAGATATTTTTTGTTCGGTCAGCAGCGGGTCAAACAGCACAGTTGAGTGTGAATGCTTCACCTCAGAATACTCAGATGATTCCTGAGAATATGTTTGGCATCTTTTTCGAGGTCAGGTTAATTTTTAACTGTTGATTCATACATTGATTTTGAGTAGTTATATGAGCCACATGTACTAGTAAATTCGTTCTCATACCCTATCAACACCATGCTTTGACAACGTTGGACTATTTACTTGGCCAACTCAACAAACTCTGTGTTAGATGGCTACGTATAGCCAACTGCAGCCCGCATAACATATTTGTATGATTGCGTGTAGAATTCACGAGCTGTAGAATTGCAACAAATATTCAGGATTTCAACTAGTGATTACCCATGACTGTTTTCTGCAACTGAGGGACAATTTATTTGTGGTGAGACTAGCCAGCAAACCTGTTGGCTGCTTATTCCTCTAAAAGAATTCATGCAGCCGAACCTTGTAATATAGTGTTAGAGGTTATTTAGTTTTTGTACTTGGTTGAGGATTGTTGCTTATTATTGGTTTTACTTGTAGGAGATTAACCATGCCGGGGCTGGTGGGTTGTGGGCCGAACTTGTAAATAATAGAGGTAATGTGATCTGATATCTGAGGTGTCAAAGATATACATGCACTTTGGTTTGTCGTGCTCGTCATTTTGGCACTTCTTGGCGTATTACCTGGCATAGTTCAAAATTTTCACTTATAATTAGTTTCCAGGGAAATTACTGCAGGGTCATAATGCTCTTTGCTCGAATTAACTGCTACTGATCTCTTTTGTAACTGTAAATTGTTTAATGAGAAGCTACTGACTAATTGTTTGTCTCATTCTGTTAATTACAGCTCTGTTACAACATTAGGTATTAGCGGCGACTAATCATTTATACATAATTCTTGTATGTGGTGAAGAGTTGTTTAGAGGACATGCAATTAGAAGTAGATAATGAGCTAAACATTCTGTCCTACATTTGTGTGGTTCCCTTATGTTGGTTCTGTTTTATGTGCAAATCTCTAACAATTTAAGTTGCAGGTTTTGAAGCTGGTGGTCCTAATACTCCTTCAAACATTGACCCATGGTTGATAATTGGAGATGAATTGAACATTATTGTTGCAACCGACCGCTCATCCTGTTTTGCAACTAATCCAATCGCACTTCGGATGGAAGTACTTTGTGAATCTAGTGGAAATGATGTCTGCCCACCAGGAGGTGTCGGTATTTATAATCCTGGCTTCTGGGGCATGGTATGACTTTTACTTATCTAACCCAAATTCAGTATTCTGAATCTCATGTGACTTGAGCTTTTCTCATTTTCCATATACCTATTTAATACTGTAGAAGGAATTGTGTGCATCGATATTCTCATTGATCGTGCACTAGGCACATATATAGGTACAAGGGGTGCGACCGGTGTCTTCTCTCCCAAGATACACGTAAATACAGAGGGAGAGACACACTGCAGGTGCGGCATACAAAACCCAGACCTACATACGTACATACATGTTCAACACCCCCCCCCCCCCGGCAGTCGAAGCGTCGCCGGTGACGCAAAGATTGGACCGAAAGCCCTCGAAAGTCGAGGTAGGTAGTCCCTTCGTCATAACATCGGCGAACTGCTGATTGGTGGGCACATGCAAAACTCGAACACGACCAAGTGCGACATGCTCCTGAACGAAGTGGATGTCGAGCTCAATATGCTTCGTCTGGCAGTGATGACGGTGTTGAACAGGGTTGGCAGCGAGGTAGACCGCGGAGACGTTGTCGCAGTAGACAAGCGTGGCCTTGGGAACCTCACATAGCAACTCCTGAAGGAGCTGTCGTAGCTAGGAGCACTCCGCGGCGGCGTTGGCCACAGCCTTGTACTCGGCCTCGGCGTTCGATCGTGAGACAGTGGGTTGTCGTTTAAACGACCACGAAATCAGAGAGGGCCCGAGGTATACACAGAAGCCGGAAGTGGAGCGTCGAGTGTCGGGACACCCAACCCAGTCGGTGTCGGAGTAGGCGACAAGGCTGGTGTCGGGGGATGCCGTCAGGGTGAGACCCATGGGATACGTTTCACCAGAGCCCAGTGGGTGTCACGAGGGGCATGCATGTGAAGGCACACCTGCTGAACAACATACTGGATATCCGGCCGCGTCAGTGTGAGGTACTGAAGAGCACCGACGATGGAGCGGTAGAAGGGAGCGTCGGACGCCGGAGAGCCCTCGACGGTGGACACCTTAGCCTTTGTATCGACAGGCGTGGAAGCATGCTTGCAATTAAGCATGCCGGCTCGCTCTAGAAGCTCGTAGGCGTACTTCTGCTGATGCAGAATGAAGCCAGTGGCACGGCGAACGACCTCAATGCCGAGGAAGTAATGGAGAGCCCCCAAGTCCTTGAGGGCGAACTCGGTGCCAAGGCGAGCGGTGATCTGCTGATGTAGCGCTGGCGAGGACGCAGTCAGGATGATATCGTCGACGTACAGGAGAAGGTATGCAGTAGCGGCGCCCTGGTGATAAACGAACAGGGAGGCATCGGACCGTGTGGACCGGAACCCCTGCTGCTGAAGGAAGGCCGTGATCCGCTGGTACCAGGCCCAAGGTGCCTGCTTCAACCCGTAAAGAGAGCGGGAGAGCAAGCACACGTGGTCCGGATGGGTGGCGTCGACGAAACCAGTGGGCTGCTGACAGAACACCTGCTCGTCGAGGTGACCATGCAAGAAGGCATTGGACACGTCGAGCTGGTGAACCGGCCAGGCGTGAGAGACAACCAGTTGGAGCATAGCGTGAATCGTGCCCGGGTTTACAACCGGGGCGAAGGTGTCGGTGAAGTCCATACCGGCGCGCTGTCGAAAACCACGCACCACCCATCGCGCCTTGTAGCGCCCGAGGGAACCGCCGGGGCGAGTCTTGTGGCGGAAAACCCACTTGCCAGTGATAACATTGGCACGGGGAGGCCGCGGGACAAGCTGCCACGTATGGTTGCGCTGCAGAGCGTCGAACTCCTCACGCATCGCAGCAAGCCAGTTCGGATCCCGAAGGGTTGCGCGAGCAGAGGTAGGCAGCGGGGACGGGGCCGAGGTAGACGCGGCGCATGCGTACTCGTCGGAGGTGTAGCACGTGCTAGGACGAAACGTCCAAGTCCGAGCCCGAGTGACCACACTGGTGAGGGGTGCAGCCACCGCCGGCAAAGACCGGCGATGAGGAGGTCGAGCCGGTCTCTGTGGACGTCGAGGGGTCTGCGGCATCGCCTCGCGGGGCCGAGCCGGAGACGGGGGCGCCAGAGGCCGCGGCGGCGGGGGCGCCTGAGGAGGCGGCCACACTCGAGACGCCGCGGGAGGGGGCGGCCGGACCTGAGGGCGCAGGGAGCGCTAGCGGGACCGGGGCTGGGGCGCTGCTCGGCGAAGGGGGTGGCCCGCTGTAGGTGGTGGCAGGGGCGAGCCGAGCCGCGGGAGGCGCCGAAGTCTGCGCGGGGAGGGATGGTACCTGCTGAAAAGGGAACACCAGCTCATCAAAGTACACGTGCCGCGATGTATAAACGCGGTGGGACACTGGATCATAGCACCGGCAACCTTTGGTGTTGGGAGGGTAACCGAGGAAGATGCAAGGAACCGACCGGGGAGCGAGTTTGTGAGGAGTGGTGGACGCGGTGCTAGGATAACACAGACACCCGAAGATGCGGAGACCAACATAAGATGGAGCCGCACCGAAGAGGAGCTGGTGAGGAGCGTAGTTCTAGCGAGTGCCGCACGGGCGGATGTTAAGGAGGAGACTGGCGGTGGCGAGAGCATTCGGCCAGGACCGAGGAGGCACGTTAGAATGGAAGAGCAACATGCGGACGCAGTCATTAAGAGTGCGAATGACACGCTCGGCGCGGCCATTTTGCTGGGACGTGTAGGGACAAGTGAGACGAAAGATGGTGTCGTGAGAAGCGAGGAGGTTACGGACGGCTACGTTGTCAAACTCTTTTCCGTTGTCAGTTTGTAGGGCAAGGATAGGACGAACGAACTGTGTGGTGACATAGGAATAAAAGGCGGTGAGTGTGACGAGAGCGCCGGACTTGCGACGAAGAGGAAAAGTGCACACGTAATGTGAAAAATCATCCAATATCACCAAATAGTATAGATAGCCTGTGTTGCTTGCAACCGGGGACGTCCAAACATCACTATGCAATAACTGAAACAGAAAAGTGGAAATGTTGGTAGACTTGCTAAAGGGAAGTCGAACGTGCTTGCCGAGACGGCATGCCTCACAAGTGTGGTTGTCAACCTTATTACATGAGAATGAAAAACTTTGAAGAATCTGATGTAAAACTGTGGAGCTGGGATGACCGAGATGAGCGTGCCAAAGGTCGACACTAGCGGCGAGGGCGGCTGGACGGGTGGCGGTGGTGGCGGAGGGATGCACCGGGTAGAGCTCGTCGGGGCTATCACATCGGTGGAGTACCATCCGTGTACGGGCGTCCTTCATAGAAAAGCCAACATCATCAAATTCGACAGTAATAGGATTCTCACGAGCAAGGCGACAAACAGATACAAGGTTTGTACCTATGTCAGGAGAGACAAGAACATTAGACATGTTAATCGGAGTGGAAGTAGAGGGAAATGACATATGACCAACATGTGTAATGGGTAAGGAGGAACCGTTACCAACGGTGATGCGAGTGGGAGTATGAACGGGAGTAGAAGACGTGAGGTTACCGGGATGAGATGTCATATGAGCAGTGGTGCCCGAGTCCATGTACCAGTCACCGCTGCCACCATAGTTGCTAGGTGACGGAGCCGAGTGCAGGGCGGTGAGGAGGGCGGGATCCCACGGTGGCGGCACCTGGGGCAGGTAGAACCCGCCATAAGGTGGCGCTGGGGCGGCGCCATAATCGCCCGAGACCGACGATGCAGGGAGGGCCGAGTAGGGGGCGTCGCCGGGCGCCGCGAGGTACGCTTGGTGGCTCGCCGGGCGGGGCCCAAGGATGCCCGGGGCGGGAGGCCGGGGGACCAGCATCGAGTACGCGTGGACGGCACCCGTCCATGGGTTGGTGCCGTAGGTCCACGGAGGGGTGGCCTGCTGCTGACGAGGAGCCCCCCGTGCGCCGGCTGCTGCTGCTTGCGCCCACCCCCGCGGCGGTTGC
>NC_057803.1:163518038-163619217 GCF_018294505.1 Triticum aestivum | reverse complement strand
CTGCGAGAGGTGCCGGCGGCGAGGGCGTGGTGCTGCACACGCTTCTTCACCCCCTTCATCCGGCGCTCCTCCAACCACAAGTACGCCACAAACTTGGGGAAGGAGGGCTTCGGTATCAAGGTGAGGTTGGAGGCGGCGTTGCCGAAGTCCTCGTTGAGGCCGGCAGTGAGGGTGTTGAGGAGGAGGTCGTCATCGACCTTGGCGCTGATGTCATAGAGTTCATCCGCCAACGTCTTCAGGCGGCGGCAGTAGTCATCGATGGACTGTTCATCCTGATGACAGTAAAAAAATTCCTGCTGCAGAAAAACGCAGCGCTGAAGCTTGTTGTCGGTGAAGAGGCCGTTGAGCTTGACCCACACGGCGCCGGCGTCATCACCATCGCTCACGACCGTGTGAAACAGGTCCTTGGAGATGGTGGTGAAGAACCACCGGACGAGCGTAGCGTCGATCGCGGTCCACTCGGAGTCGCCTATCATGGCGTGAGAGTCGACGGTGCCGTCAACATGATCCACGAGATTGTTCTCGCGGAAGAGGAGCGAAAAATACGTCTTCCACGCGAAGTACGTGGAGTCGGTGGCATCGAGGACTACGGGGACGCGTTCATGGATGTTGATGTCGCGGATGTTGGTGGGGTCTGGCCCGGCGAAGGGGTTGGAGTAGGTGGAGGCGTTGGAGGACATGGCGGCGACACGGTGAGGGGGAGGAGGGGCGGCGGCTAGGGTTGGGGAGGGGTTGGGGAGTGGTGGCGGCGGCTGGGAGAGGGGCGGCGCGGCTGCGGGGAGTGGGAGCAGTGGCGCGGGGAGGAGTTAGCGGCGGCGGCGTGGGGCGGCGGCGGCTAGGGTTGGGCGGAAGCGATTAGGAGAATCGTGACGGTATCTGATACCATGTAGAAGGGATTGTGTGCATCGATATTCTCATTGATCGTGCACTAGGCACATATATAGGTGCAAGGGGTGCGGCCGGTGTCTTGTCTCCCAAGATACACATAAAATACAGAGGGAGAGAGACACTGCAGGTGCAGCATACAAAACCCAGACCTACATACGTACATACATGTTCAACAAATACCAAGAGACAAGATATTAAGATCCATTAAACCTAGATCTTTTGCAGTCACTACTCATTAGTGACACACTGACTCACTGCTCACTGCATTAGAGTTGATACAGTATCTGTTATTTTCTTCTTCCTTTTAGGCTTTTATATGTGAACAATATAAGTTTGTTTCGAGTATAACAATAAGAATTGCTTTCGCTACCATGGTTGTAGAATATTGAGGAAGCGAAGGTTTATAAAGTCAGCATGTACATCAGGTCATCAGACTCCATGGATCTAACAGTTTCCTTGACAAGTTCAGATGGTCTTCAGAATCTAGCTGCTTATACCATCACGTAAGCAATACTGTGGTTTAATTTACCTACAGTTCAGCATTTATTATTACAACTATGGCTCTCTCCGTGTAATGGATGTTTGTTCTAATTCTTTCTTCCGTAGGGCTGATAAGGAAGATTTTAAAGAGTGGGCGAAGGTTGAGTTTGATCTGCAATCAAGTGAAAGAAATTCTAACTCAAGGCTTCAGCTTACAACCAGAACAAGTGGCATTGTTTGGTTTGATCAAGTATCACTTATGCCATCTGATACTTACATGGTAATTTATTTTCCAATTATTATCTGCATATCGTCCTTTTCCTTTTGTATCATAACAGATGGCATGTTTCGACTGCAAAGTTCCCTTGCATCCACAAGAATTGAGACACAACATAGCAGTAAATATATATTCGATTATGCAACAACTATCTACGTTTCAATTATGATTTCAGATATCCATTTTTTTTACAACTCAATGAACTTAAGTTATTTGTCCATGGATAGCTTTGATGCTGTAAATACGAAATTCTGTTGTGCAATTTATAACTATTTATGTTTCAGTTATCATGTCATAAATAAATCTAAACATTTAATAACCTGAGACCAGAGTTCTCACTAAACTTAGTTTGCGTACATGTATACGTGTTGTTCAGCAAGCAGTTCTAGTAGTTCACATTCAAATGTTTCTTAATACAGGTGCGGTCATAATTAAAATTGCACGGTGTACTTTTATGATACTTTTACCCCTGGAAATATCCACAAGATATCAAGTTATCTATTTGTGTATCTTTTGTAGCATTATCAATTTGTTCTTAATTTTCACATGACATATAATTTAAGAAGAAAAATGAATATTATCTAGAGTTTCCATCGTTGATTACAATGTATCTTTCGATCATTTTCCTTTTCAGGGGCATGGTTATCGTAAAGATCTTGCGTCTATGCTGGCAAATCTAAAGCCTAAATTTTTTAAATTCCCAGGTTTGTCACTGTTCTTTTCATCTTTCATCTGTGATTCATATCAAAAGGTGAAGATATTATGCCTTGTAGTTAATATCTGGTAGAAGTTCCACGATTTTTTGCACTACAAGATTGACAATGTACTGTGAATATTGTACAATTTCTATGTCTAAAAGTCAGCTTACGTGTTCAAGTATTCAATGACATATGTTAATTGTTCTTTTTTCTCAACCATGTATTTCTGCACTTAAGAGTACAATATTAGACTGGGTAGACTCGTGGTAACGAACTAAACTAGTACTGTATTAGATACATATTCTTCTCTCTATCACTATATGTGCTATGACTGAACGAAGATACCTTGCAAAATTATAAGCAACTGATACTATCAGTTGCCACTGAATTATCTTGTTTACACAAAACTTCTTCACACACAGTTTATGGGTTTGGCATAACAAACTGCATGAACATGATTTACTACGCGGATAAAAGTTCACTCTAGAAAGACTTTTTTGTTTTCTTGCTTCAAATGCTCTGGCAGCATACCAAACAGGCTATTGGCGCTTAGGTGTTTTTGAGGTTTCAAATAATCATTTGATGTTTTCCCTCAGTATATGTAGCTGTGGTTGGTAGATTTTGTAACATAAACTGTATAAAGAAGTTGTGTGTCGAACAACATGATTCAGTGGCAAGTAGTAATAGTCAGTATAGTAAGCTCTGATAAAAAGATTTTGTAACATAAGGTTAAAACTAAGAAAATAGGTTAAAGCTCAGTTATGATTAAACATTGATTTCTGGAGATTGATAGTATGCTGATTACATGTTTTAGGTGGAGACTATGTCATGGGAAACTACCTGTTAAATGCATTTCGCTGGAGTGAAACTGTTGGACCCTGGGAGGAGAGACCTGGTCATTTTAATGATGTTTGGGGCTACTGGACTGATGATGGACTTGGATTCTTTGAGTTCCTTCAAGTGAGTAAAAAAACCTACTGCTTGACTTTGATCTGGAAATCATTAGACAATTGCAA
Source organism: Triticum aestivum (assembly GCF_018294505.1). NCBI lineage: Eukaryota > Viridiplantae > Streptophyta > Magnoliopsida > Poales > Poaceae > Triticum > Triticum aestivum. Next base: position 163,615,858 of record NC_057803.1, on the reverse strand, counting down.
ACAGTCTAAAGCTGAGATTTGTTATTTTATTACTGTAGTTAGCAGAAGACCTTGGTGCTTGCCCAGTTTGGGTGGTCAATGATGGTAATTACTATGTCTAGGAAGTAAAAATGATTGTTTGCTAATCTGGTGATGTGATCAATTCTTTTCATTGTGGCAGGGGCTAGCCGAAATGAACAAGTGCCATCTGCCACAATAGCTGCTTTTGTAAAGGTATGTTCTTGAATATTGTTATACATTTGTTCACGTGCCATGGTCTATATCTATTCCTCCCTTAGTAGGTTTTCTTATTTTCTGAGCATTAGTCTAACAAAGTAAAAATTGCGATTGCCTGTTTACTCTCTTTACTGAATTTATTCCCCAATAATAAGGAAAGGATTACATGATAAATGAACCATCCATTTATTTTAAAAGCCATCTCAGTAAAGAACCAAGTAGAATAGAAAATTAAATACAGACATAATCTTGTAACTAGGATTCAGAAATGGCATCCCTAGGGTGAATAGTCAGAAGGGAATCTGCTAAATATAATCATATATGTGTGCTTACGCAATGTTTTTTTTGGAAACAAGTGCATATGGCTAATTACTATATTTGGATGCATAATTGAACAATCACTTGGTCCATATTCTATCTGTTACTACAAATCTCGAATGTCTAGGCTACAGTCTGGCGTGAATATCTGGGAAATAACTAAATATATATCAAAGGTCCACATGAAATACATATTTCTTACATGCCTAGCTGAAGGGTGCCATGCATAATGATCTTAATTAGGATTGCGATAGTAGGTGCTCTTTCTTAACAATACTTGTTTCCATTTGTAAGAAATTGTTGTTATTTGAATTTCTTTGCTTTTGCAGGATGTTGTTGATGGTATTGAGTTTGCGAGGGGAGACCCTGGGACTTCATGGGGTTCAGTTCGTGCAGCAATGGGACACCCAGAGCCCTTTCAGCTTAATTATATTTCTATGGGAAATCAGGAATGCTCAATGCACTACTATAAAGGTTAATTTATATATCTCTTGGTTTCTTCACATTTTCTCCATGGATGGCCATACAGGAAAGCAACCTTTATCGAAGCTGCATTTTTTTTTTAAATCTCTGAGTTTTCTCTTGTCTGTATTTGTAGAGAATTACCGCAAGTTCTATTCTGCAATAAAAGCATCCTACCCAGATATCAAAATCATATCCAGCTGTGATAGATCTACCATTTCACCGGTCGAACCTGCTGATCTGTATGATGTTCATGTAAAGACTGTTGCTTGGTCTTCACTTAGATAAAGTATATATATTCAGCTTTAAATGTTGGCAATGTTTGACATCCGCTCTGTGGCAGGTCTATACCTCATCTGGTGATATGTTTTCCAAATCTAGCATGTTTGACAGCACACCCCGAGGCGGACCGAAGGTACGAGCTGTGCTTCTATTAATATCAATTCTCATCCTTACAACTAACCGGTACCCTGTGTAAATTTTAGGCAATTGTTAGTGAATATGCTGTGACTGGAAATGATGCTGGCCGAGGAACACTAGTAGCTGCTTTAGCTGAAGCTGCATTTCTTATTGGATTAGAAAGAAACAGGTTCTTGTATTCTACTTCTGGTTTGGCATCATGGCGATGACAGCAGTCATTTTGAACTTGCGTGTTTTACCAACTTTTTGTACGCAGCGACGCTGTTGAAATGGCAAGTTGTGCTCCACTCTTCGTAAATGACAATGATCGCAGGTAAATGATTCAACTCTCTGAATCAATAAATCAGTCAGTGTACTTCTGACAACGTGCCACAGTTTGTCTACGTGAAGTTAAGCTAAAATTTTGGATAATCCATTGACTTGAATTCTGTAGAGAGATGGAACGATCCCTAGAGAGAGAAATACACTTGTACATCATTACAATTTTTCTACTGATGCCTTTGCCATCCATGGAAATACGTTTGTGCTTAATAATAGGTGGAGTCCAGATGCCATAGTCTTCAACTCATGGCAGCACTATGGATGTCCAAACTACTGGATGTTACACTTCTTCAAGGAGTCAAGTGGTGCAGCACTTCATCCATCTACCATTCAAGTATCGAACTATAATCAACTGGTCGCATCGGCTATCACTTGGCAGAATTCTAAAGATGGCAATACTTACCTAAAAATAAAGGTGCATTTATTCCCTTGTCCCGGAATTAAACTGAGCTGATGAAAATCGAAATAACCAAATCCGTTTATGTCAGGTTCTCAATTTCGGCAACAAGGCTGTAGATCTTAGTATCTCCATAACTGGGCTGGAGAATGAGATTCAGACATTTGGATCCATAAAGACGGTACTTACATCTGGTTCTCTACGGGATGAGAATTCCTTCCAGCAACCAGACAAGGTATGCTACATTGACTAGTTGTCAGTAACCGCAAACTGAATTCGGCACGAGAATTTTCCGTCTTGGATTTGTAGCCTGTAAATTGCAATGCTTATAGTGTTTTGTCTTGAACTTTTGTTTGGAATGCAACAGGTGGTGCCGGTGGAAAGTCCGATAAGCAATGCGAGGGAGGAGATGAGTCTTGTACTGGATCCGTACTCCCTCACCTCGTTTGATCTCCTCTTGGACCCGAGCAATAGCACGATGATGCATTCAGTCCCGGAGTCAAGCTTGCATTCAAGTATGTGAATACAGAAAGGAATGTGATAGACGAGAGAGCCGTCTCCCAATGCAAAACATGAATTTGGATTAAACATAAACTTAATATGGCCGTGTGTGGATGTATGCATAAAGACACAGGTGAAAGGGCAAGTGACTCTGATTATAGATATGGTTCAGACTCTAAAGCTTATGAACATATCCTCCGTCATAGTCTAGGTGGTTAGGATACTCGGCTCTCACCCGAGAGACCCAGGTTCAAGTCCCGGCGACCGTTTTTGGCGAAAAAGATTTGCTATACTCCCTCCGTTTCAAAATATAGTGCGACCGCGCTTCGTGAGGTCCAACTTTGACCATAAATTTAACCAACAAGAGCAACTGCGGCGGGAGAAAAAATTATATAACCGAAAACTTCTTTTGAATATGATATAATTTTTGCTCCCGTCGCAATCGGTTTTCGTGGTTAAATTTATGGTCAATCGGTTTTCGTAATTAAATTTACGGTTAAAGTTGAAGCACGGAGATAGAGAAAGCACTATATTATGCTACATTGTGGAATGGAGGGAGTATATCTGAAAGGAACCGCGTCCTTGAAACGAGAGTATTGACAAACATGTCGAAAATATTCTCCGATGCTCCCGCTGTGAGCAATCATTGACGCGCACCACGACGGCACTCGTGCTCGTGGCCATCCTAATAAGGGAATCTATTCTTAACCCGCTCCCAAATTTAAAATTCCAAATTTCTCGCTCGCCTCATTCATAATCCCGGCAGGAGGAGAATCTCTCGCGGCCACGAAAGCACCGGAGGCAGCCACCGCCTCTGCCCCGCTCCCCCCGACGCCCGCCCATGGCTCCGGCTCCGGCTCCGGCTCCGGCGTCCAGCGGCCGCATCCGGCCGTGGCTGGTGGTTGGCGACCTGGTCCTGGCGGTGCTGTGGGTGTGCGCGGGCGCGCTGGTGAAGCTGGCCGTGTACAACGTGCTCGGACTTGGGGGCCGCCCGGAGGGGGAAGCCGCCAAGGTCTCGCTCTCTGTCGTCTACATGTTCCTCTTCGCCTGGCTTGAATCCGCCACCGGCGGCGCCTCCTACAACCCGCTCACCGCCATCTCCGGCGCCCTGGCCTCCCGCGGTGGCATCGCCCTCTACCTCTTCACCGTCTTCGTACGGGTCCCTGCGCAGGTGATTAGTCGCTCTGTCCCGTCCTTTTATCTATATATATATTAATATACTTGAGACTTGAGACTTGAGAGGAACATTTACCTATTCTTTTCAAGAGAAGAGCCATCACAATCTCACCAGTACCTATTTGAGGGCCATATGATCTTATAATATACTAGTATCTCATAACCAATCCATGAGGTATTTTCGTTGCGACTCTATGCTACCATCAACACACATTTGTTCGATATATTGGACAGCTTTGTTACAACGGGCAGGCAGCTATAGCAAGTGGTGTCAAAATGCCAGAATCTGAACATGACACCAGTATTTGACCACATTATGGATGCCCTAAGCTAATACGTAGTACTATAATTTTTTGCTTTTATGCTATGGGCACACGTGGATACATATAATGTTAAAGAACAGAAAGGCTTTGTAGATAATTGTGTGGGCATGTGGCATAATGCAGTACTATTACACTGTGGTCACTTTTGTCACATCAGATGTGATATAGATTGATAGCGTAACATAACATCTGTGTTGGCATTGGCAAGTAGATGATTTTCTAGAGATTGGACAAGAGACAGCATATATCATGTGTTACGAAACTTTCTGTTTTGTTCAAATGATGAAATCGGATGGGAGGGGAGAGATGAACCATCAGATCTATTTAATTCATGTTGAACAATAGATGTTTCATACTCTCTCTGTTGCAAGAAAGATGTTCCATACTTTTTTTTTGATCCGCAAACCGTAGAACAATAGTTCTAGGTATATTTTTCATATATTATCAATAGTATGTTACAAGGGGAAAGGAAAAAATAGAAAGGCCTGAGAGGCCAAAACAGAGTTAGGGGCTAGCCAATGCCTGCTCTTGGGGAAAAAACATGATTTACAAGTTGCTATCTCCCCCGTCCCCTCCCCCGTGCGGCGGCGCCGCCCCCCACCGGGGAGCCCCCGTCCTCCTCCTACAGCCTCGCCCCACCTCCGCTCCTCTCCGCCGTCGTCGCCCGGGGCGTCACAGGGCAAAGCCCTTGTGGCGCGGCGGCGGCGGCGGTTTTCTTCTCGGATCGTGATCTGGTTGGAAGGCGGCGCTCCTTTCCGGCCCGATCGGCGGCGGTGGCATAGATCGGCGGCGACATGGAAGTGGTGCGGCGGCGGCGGGGGAGGACGGCACCAGCAACGGCGGATCTGGCCTTGACTCAGTCGGGCTAATTCGTTGTGCTATCGATCTCAATCGCCGTCAGCGGTGCACTGCTCCTGGACCTGATCTGCATCATGAGGATGTCTGGGGCGCCGACCCTAGGCTTGTTGGTGGTGGCCTTCTTCTTCGTCGGAGTTGGTCGGCCGGCTGGCTGTGCTCGCATGGTCATGGCGGCGGTGGTCGCAGTGACCGGCGGCTTGGCCGGTCGGCGGCGGCGGAACTTGGCCGGTGGCAGCGGCAATGTTCTGTCTGGATCCCGGGGCGGCGGCCCTGGAGGGTGGTGGCCGGTGAAGCTAGGGCTTCTCGCGGCGGCATGGCGTGGTGCAGTCCCTGTCCAAGGCGGATCTGTGACGGCGATCTGCTATGGATTGGTTCGGATCAGAGATGGTGACGAGCGCGCGGGATCCTTCTCGGCGGCTCTCGCGGCTTGGCGAGGCGGGGTGGGAGCCCTCTTCCTAGGCTCCAGTGGTGGCACACTCAAGCAGTGGCCGTTGCGCCAGGGATCCCACGGTGGCACTGTTGCTGCGGTTGGTCGCCAGATCTAGGCGGCTGGATCTGGGGCTTTGAAGGCGGTCGAGACGGTGCACAGGTTGTTTGGGTGGATTTCTTGGAACGGATCCGGGTAAAAACCTGGTCTTCGATCGATGGGCGGGCCGGTGATGACGATGCCCTTATCATCGTTTCCTTCATGAAGGCATCATCGAGGTGAAGCTCCCAACTCCACTCAATACCTCCGGAGGAAACCCTAGATCAGCTGATCGGATGTTGGCGGCAATCATGTGTCGTAACCCCCTTGGGGGTGGCATTCTTGGAGGTGCACTCGGCTTCGCGGGACCAGCGGACGGCTTCTCTGGTGGAGCGGTGCTTCATCCATACATTGATGACGACGGATCTTGACGGCGTGGCACAGTGCAGATTCGGAGTTCGATGTGGGAGGATGGACTCGCGCAGGAGGACGACGCTGTCTGGCGTCATGGTGGCGTCGATGGCAGAGAGACCTGGCACGGTAGATGCAACAGTACAACTCTGAAGATGGAGTCGTGGCAGGTGGCTGCGGCGGCCTCATACCCGGCATGCGTCCTGGTTGAGGAGTGCGCCGGGCTGGTAGGTGCCCCATACCAGGCAGGCGTCCTGGTTGTGACCTCAGGTCTTAGATGTTTAGGTTTGGCTGCGATGTCTGTTTGGTATTAGGCCCAGGCTATCAACGCTCCTTCATCAATTGGATAGGTGCAGCGACGGTTGTTGCTTAGACGGTGGCTGTAGTCTTGCTGTTGTATGACTTTATAAGGTCTTGTGAGAATAATTAATAAAGTGGCCGCATGCATCGCCCAGATGCAGAGGCCGGGGGTCATCCTCCTTTTCTAAAAAAAACAAGTTGCTATCTATCCACTGGTGAAAGGCATAAACATGCTTCTCTTTTATTTTGAATTGCAACAACTTGAGGTCTTGCTTGAGGTAATATCTCCAGGCCTGAAGATATTTTTGGAGATGTTTCATACTTTTGGAGGGGAAAGATACTTCTTTCCTTCTTTGAAGTTTTTTCTCTTTGGCTGATCTGCCTGTTTCTTGTAGCCATGTTGATTTATGGATCTGCACGTCTGTCTAACGTTTGACGTTGTTTGGTTATCAGGTGATTGGGGCGGTTATTGGAGTGATGCTCATGCGATTCACATTCCCTAAAGTAGGTAAAGGAGCTGCGTTAAGCGTCGGTGTTCATCATGGGGCTTTAACTGAAGGACTGGCAACCTTAATGGTTGTTATGGTGTCATTGACACTTAAAAAGAAAGAGCAAGGGTTCTTTGTGAAGACATGGATTGCCAGCATTTGGAAAATGACGATTCATATCCTTAGCTCAGATATGACTGGAGGAATTATGAACCCTGCATCTGTAAGTGTTATCTACACCTAATGTCATGAGACTGCTGTAGAAATCAACCTCTTGAACTTGAACTACAACACATGTGCGTAACTTCGATACAAATCTAATACAAATCATCAAAGTAGTATGCATACAGATGTATGGCAGCACTAATTACGTTCTGGTTGCCAGTGCATTCCTTAATATTCTGTTCCTTTGCAGTATGTTATGATCAGTTGACATGTGAAATGTTCACATCATCCACTTCTCAACTACTCCCTCTGTAAACTAATATAAGAGTGTTTAGATCACTAAAATAGTGATCTAAACGCTCTTATATTAGTTTACGGAGGGAGTACTTTCCAAGTGTACCATGGTGATATCAAACTCTGGACATAAAATCAAACAGTTTTTAAGTTGCCTAAACGGCTTTACATGCATGCATTTTCTTGTCGTCTCAAAGATGTTGCATTGATGCTATCGAATACTTCAAAAGGTCATGGTATATCACACCAACTAACAGTTTGATAGATGTTCACTGCTAGCAAGTATCTCTCCGTTCCAAAATAGATGACCCAACTTTATACTAATTTTAATATAAAGTTGGGTCATCTATTTTGGAACGGAGGGAGTAGCTATCAAACTTAGTGATAAACCATGAACGTGTTTTTATTCACAGTAGAGTAACACCTGACATGCATTTCTAGCTTGCTACATCTAATTCTTGAGATTGAACTTCAGTTATCTAATGATTCACCTGTGTTATACTCTTCAGGCTTTTGCTTGGGCCTATGCTCGTGGAGATCACACATCATTTGACCACCTATTGGTATATTGGCTTGCACCTCTCCAAGCAACCCTTGTAGCAGTATGGGTGGTTACCTTCTTAACTAAACCCAAGAAGACCAAGGAGCAAGAAGCGGATAAAAACAAGAACAAGAAGGAATAGACTTCAGGAAGTGAGGCCAGCTCGCTTTGTTGGGGAGTGGATGTACATACGGTACCATCGCGTGGGTTGAAGTCCTCATGGACATGAATTTAGGTTCTATTTGGCTTTCCTTCAAGTGTTCCTTCAAAGAAACTAGAAGGAATACTGTTATTGTGGGAGTGGTGTCCACCATTTTTTCTGGAGCAAGAACTCCAGATAATATTATCACTAATTATTCCGAAATGTTTGTCTGTCAGCATGCCCTAATGTATACTTCTTGATATGTGCTAAAATGTTCCAGGCAGATTTTGGAAACAGTAGGCAGGAGATGATACAGCTCAAGTGCGATCAAGACTGTTGAACTCGTCACCTGTCTCGCACTGACTGACAATTGACATTTTGTGATCCTGCAATTATCAGTGTGTCCCTCAAGTCCCATTCTCCATAGAGACTGGGAATGCAGTGTGGTCTAGGTTTTCCAGTTTCCAGAAAAGAATATCATTGCCAATATACGCAGACAAGTTAATATACGAGTTGTGAATAAACATGAATAATAAAACATTCAGCACATATGATGGAGCTAACAGCCTAACAATGACTGCTAGTTTCCTTTAAATTACATACATCGGTTGGTTATCAGCAGAAATTGCTAGTTTCTCTAAATTAAAACTGATGGATGTTAGTATAGAAAATCTGGTTGGGCCAGTGATGATGTTGACAAACAACACTGACTACCTTCTGTATTATTGTCACTGCAGTTCAGCCATGCTGCTATCAGACAATTACTAACCTGAAAGTTCGACCATCTTCTCCTTTTTCAGGCTAATAATTATTAAGTGCCCACACACATATCCAATTCTGGAAGATTCGTTCTAGTTATTTGCATGCTTTATCCCGTATATTATATAGAGTACTTACTAATTTATGCAGTAGTACTTCTATTCTATACCATCCAGTTGGTTCATTCGGGTTGAATAATCCATATCCATATGTATTTGTACAACGGTTTTTCTATATACGTATACTGCTCGACTAAAAATATTGTAGACGTATGATTTTCTTCATACAGGGTTCAGAAAGAAAGAAATAGCTCCTTTGTGTATTTGTACTTGGAACTTGGAGCTGCAGTTTAACGTCCTTCTCTAAATGAGGCGGGCTGCAAGGGAAGGTGCAATGGGCCCCTTTTTTGTGGTCCAGGTCCATGTGCCATGTTTTCTGTCTGTCCACAAGGAGGGCATGCGGCCCCTCAAAGGTGTTTAACGTCCTTCTCTGGTGGCCCAATGCAGACCCACTAGGCCCGTGCTATTAATTTGGTCTCTCATTGCTTTTCATTTATACCTCTTCTTTTCTGGTGTGAGATTACTATCAAGCAAGCGGTTCCAATAATAATACAACAAATAGAAACATAACTTGTACACGAATAGAAAAATCACCATGATCATTATCATTTTACAAACAAAAAAGGGCATGATTTGTTATCTTGCACATGCATCTACTTGCTATTGCCGCTGCATTTTTATCATCGACGCTATTGAGTCTCCGGCTCGTGGATCGGATCTGTTTATGCTGACGAATATGCTTTGGATGCGATCGGGACGTGTTGCTTGAAAGCTGGGGATGGTGAGGATGCAATTGTAAGATGTAGCAGAACTCATTTTGATCGAGATTTGTAGCATCATTCAAGTAAATACAGATTGAGATCGTCCTCAAATGATTCCTCGCAAGCGGGGAAAAGGAATCCTCAAATGATCGAGGAAGAAATGGAACGTTGGATTGTGTTAAAAATGCTCGCACACGTTTGCCCGATCACTGAAACCTCCAATTCACGGCTCGTATATCATGGTCCTGACCGGAAATAAAAGCTGGAGTACGATGTTCTTTTCTAGAGAGAGAAGGCTGCGCAGCACGCTAGTGCGCGTCAGTTGTCAGGACGTCCAGTCCAGTCCATGAATGTCCCGGGCTGGCAATCACAGGACATACTCCTACTGTACTCCTTGGTGATAATCTATTTTAAGGTAAAATGGTGTGACAAGTCTGTGATGAGCCGGGAATCTCGACTTCTTCCGGCCCTCCATGTTGCATGTGCAACTAACTGCAGATGGGCCCTCCATGTTGTTCGTCTGATGATGCAAAATCAAACGGCTGACTGTATGTATACGCTACACCCCAAAGCTTAAAACGGTGCTGCTCGCAGGCATTCGGAGACTTGTCCATCGCCCAGCTACTCGACAAGGACGCAAGTCGATCGTATTCGTAGGGTATGCTCTGCCTATGTGAAAGCGGACAAAACTCAAATGGGAATTCTACTCCGGCTCTTCATGTACGGACCCTCGGTCCATGGTAGTAGTGGCACAGCGACAGACAGCTCACCCGAGATGGCGTCTCCGTCGGCCGCGCATACAACTACAAGGCGTCTGCTCGGCCGTGTCGCGGTGCGTCGGCCACAGCACGCAAAGTTTTCACCGCAGCCGCGCGCAATGAAGTGCGTTTACCCTAAATTATGCCATGGAGTCTCCAGATGGTGGTTCAGCTCTATGTGTGAGATTTCAGCATTATTTTCAGTGAACTTACTAGCAAGTCTGTGCAGTATATTGCATCCTTGGCACAAGTGAAGTGAACACATGCATGCACTGACCAATGTCGAACCAGCTCCATGTGTGATGGGGAGCCACTCATCCAGAGTACGGCGTGGAGTTAATCGCCAAACAAGTTGTCTGCTCCTGATTTGTCATGGGGAGCCAATAATCTAGATGCGCGGAGTGAAGCCAAGGACTTGATGAAGTGGAGTGGCCCAAATTTAGGCTAAAAATGAATCAAAACGGACAATAAAATGGATATCGTGACTTTGGTCCGCCCGGACAGAAACAAACAGATGTGGGCGGACGGAATGCGTCGGATCCTTGGGTTACAATGCTCGCGCATGTTTACCTGATCACTGAAGCGGTACCTACGTCACGCAAATCAGTGGAAAATAGAGCTATGTACTGTACAAAAGAGAGAGAAAAGGCTGACAATCTGATCTACTGCCTTCGTTTCAGTTTATAAGTCCTACGCGTATATCTAGATTATCAATTTTATCACCTTAATATAAACTATATAATATAAAAATTATACGGTTTGAAAATAGAGCATCTAAAGTTTTTATTGGTATATTTTTTGTCATGGAGGCATGCGCACGCCCTGCAAACTGAGAGAGAGAGGTAGTAGTAGTAGTGGAGCGGCCGAACGCACACTCTCCATGGACTCCAGTCCAGCCACGCACACAACCGAACACGAGCCCCTACCTGGTTGGCCGCGTCGAGATAGCTATAGAGATAAGCACAACGGGCCTCGATAAGGCACCGGATGTGAATGCGAATCGACAGGGCCCTCCACGACGCCGGATCCGTACGGATATCTGTGGCTGGTAGGTAGGAATATGATAGACGAGCGGGCGGGCGGGCGGGACCGAGATCCATCCATCGGGGCGCGGGCGGCGCCGGGGCCAGGTCCAGGTCCTTTTCAATGCTGGCTCGTGTGGTGACCCTTTGTCCGTTCCGCGCAGCTGCCAGGAAGCTTCGTCCATCCCCGTCGCCCCTCCCCGCGACGTCCCCTTGGCTTGGTTGTTGCCCGGTTTACGTTTGCTGCGCTGCGTGGCCACCCAGCGGGCCGCACTGGACTGCCAGCTAATTAAAAGGGGCAGCGGTACGCGAAAGCAATCGCCATCCACCCGGTGTCTTCCGTCGTGTGTGTTCTACCTGTGGCCGCGGGCGCTATCTCATCTTTGCTATTTAGAGCATCTTCAGCCGTTGGCCTTCTAGGGAGCGTCTAAAATCGCCGTCTGGGAATGAGCCGGCGTAAAAAAAATGGGTCTGGGCGAGTTGGTCCCCAGTAGCTGGCCCCAAGGCCGCCCCAGGCGCGGTTAAATAAAAAAAGTATAGTAAATTTCGGCACAGTTCGGCGAAGTTCGGCTAAACACGACAAATTTCGGTCAACTTGGACATATATTTGGACAAAGTTCGCCGATTTTCATTACATAGCAAATATATAATAAACTAATTAAAAAAAACTTGTTGAACATCTAGTAGTCGCCGTCGTCGCCGTCATCCTCGTCGTCGGCCTTCTCCTCCTTGACGCGGGCCCCCCTGCTGGACCCGGCGTCGCCATGGCGGACTGGTGGCGGCGGCAGCGCTGTCGTCGATGACTCCTCCTCCTCCTTCGTCGCGGCCCCGGCGGCGCTCCGCGAAGCGCTACAGGGCGGCGCACTGACGCTCCATCGCCATCTTGAGGGAGTCCTGGCGTGCCCATTCAAGGGCCGTGTCGTCGTCCCGCTCGACCTCGTCGTGCTCCGTCTTCACGGCGGCGAGCCCCCGCTCTGCCTTCACCGGCGCGAGCCCCGGCTGCGTCGTTGGCTTGACGAAGCGCGGAGGAGGAGCCGATGAGGAGGCGCGCCGGCCGCCCTCGTTGATGACGATGCCGGCGCTGCGAGTGCGCCGGCCGAGCGGCGACTCCGCCGCGGGCTCGGCCTTGACGCCGAGCAGCGCTGGAGTGCCGGAGGAGTGCGAGGAGGAGGAGAAAGAGGAGGAGCCGAACCTCCTTGGTGCCCATGGCCCGTCGCGTCGGTGGTGCGCCTGGGCGGCCGCCCTCGCCAGGGGGTACACCAACGGCGGGTCGTTGCCGCCCTCGAGGTGCGTCAGCACGCCCTCGAATGTGCGGCCGGGGACGCCCCACCACAGGCGGCGCCCCTCGCTGTTCTTCATGCCGCCGACCACCGTGCGCCGTTGGTGGACGCCAGCCGCTGCTGCTGACAGTGCTCGAAGTACGCCGCCCAAGCCGCATGGTTGTCAACGGCGTACTAGGGGAGGGAGAGTTGGGCGGCGGTGAGGGAGGCGCGCACGACGTCGACCTCCTCGGCGAAGTACCCGGGTTTGGCCACGGCGTCGGGCAACGGGGGAATGGGCACTCCCCCGTTGCTGAGCTTCCAGCCCGTCGGCCCGGCGCACATGTCCGGGGGCGCCGGGATGTTCGTCTGGAACAGGAGGCAAGACTCCTGTTCGCGGAGCGAGCGGCGGCCGAAGCCGTTGGCCGCCGCCTCATCTCCAAGGAAACGTTCGGCCATCGGGAGAGGGGAGGGAGAGCGAGGGCTCGACGGCGGCGCTTGGGAGAGGGGGGGGGGCTCGGCGGCGGCTCTCGGGAGAGGCAGAGCTCGGCGGCTAGGGCGGCTAGGGCGGCTAGGGCTAGGGCTGGTGTGGCCAGAGACGAGGGAAGCCGCCGGCTTTATATAGCCGCGACGCGCCCGTTTGTACGCGTACGAGGGAAGGGAGGCGTCGGCGCCGTACCGTGACGCGCCGCCCGTGAGGAATCAATGGTATAAGGCTGACCGGCGGTAGCCTTGCCATTGATTCCCCGTGGGAAACCGAGGCGTGGGGAAAAGACGACGCGCGGTGTCGCTGACGCATTGGGCTCGCGGCTCTTTCACGCCAAAACCGCTCACCCCGACGTCCCCGAGCGCCCCCAGCGCGCCGGGTTCGGTCTGGGTCCACCGGCGCTAATTTTGGCCTAGGCCGAGGAAAATTCGCCTTCTGAGAACGTGACTGAGTCGATTTTTTTACGATGATATGAAAAAATCACCTGAGAAGGCTTTTCTAAAGACGCGGCTGGAGATACTCTTACTGCCAATGCTGTCGCGCGTCGTGACAACAACGGCCGCGAGTTAAGATGGACGGCAAGCTCGTTCCGAATTTGTGTCTGGTAGTAGTTCCTCACGCGCCCGTCACGCGGGATTTTCTTTTTCGAGATTATTATATGGCCAAACACGCACCTCACGTCTCTCCACGCTCCACGGCTAGACAAGCCCGCGCCGTGCATTTGCATTTGCAGTTTGTTACGCCTGATCACCTCCACGCATCCATTTGTGGCCACAATTAGCATGGATTTCACTCCTCCACGCATTCCTAGGTTTCATGCAGCTGCCAGGAAGCTTCCTTCTTCGTAGTGCAGTGCACAACCTCGACCCGGCAGGGGGCACACGCAAGTGACACGGCAATTTTATCTCCTGGCCCCTCGCCAGTCCAACAAGCCCATCAAATTTATGGTTCGAATTCAACACATTCCTGTCCACCATCAGCAACCACAACAGCTACCTGTAAAAAATTGAACTTGCCTGCTCCGACAAGGCGACAACCTAGCATAGCAGACATGGAGGGAGGCAATGACAGAAGAAAGCGGCAACCCAAGGTAGCGCAAGAAAAAATAGTTTAATCAATTTCTCTTTACATCGATGCAATGCCAAAGGCTTACACAGAATCTTGCTTGCGTAGGTGGTAGTTCTTGTGTTGAGCCGCCGAGGAGAAAAAGGTCGACGTCGACATACTCATGGCTACAAAAAGCTACACAGCGCGGATGCCAGAATTAATAATAGACAAACAGGAATGAAAAGGCATCAGGGGCATCTTCAACGACGATCCATAAATTTTCTCCCGCATACGTCCGCGGAGAGAAGGATCAGTCCGCGGACATGGATACGGGCGCCGGCCATGCAACGCTACCCGTATACATTTCAACAACTTTTGAACCGACCGAATGGAAATCGTGCAAACACGGCGGATTTCATATAAGCAGGACGGCATTCGTTACATTTTGGGCAATTTTTAACTAAGAATTATATTGTACAAAGGCAAAACTAACCTACGGGCGGCACCGGCGGATATCCATGCGCGCGACATGGATACCCTTGACTAGTCTACGGCCAGCCGCGGCGGATCTCCATTGTCTTCCTCATGTCCGATAGCTCGCTCGCCGGACTGCCGTGAGCCCCAGAGGTATATGCTTCAGCGCAAAGGGCGGCTTCCATGCTATATTAATATATAAATAGGTATTTACATGGCTGGGAGGAAAGTCCCCCAAAAGGAAAACAAACAAGCAAAGTCTAAAGTGAATTTACAAAAGAAGTGATATAATCACTGAGAGCTAAGATCAGCCTCAGTTCTCTCAAGCCAAGCTCTATATGAAGGACTGATCCCATTGAAGATGAAGTTATTTCTCTCCTTCCAAATATTTCAAGCAGCATTGGTGAAGATTTCAGAAAAGCCTACCGGAATAAGTTTTCTTTGCCCTGATTGTGGCCTCAATCCTTAAGATGCCAGAGTTGTATGAGATACCAATCTTAGACCAACAAGTTTGGCTAAAAGGGCAATTAAAGATCAAGTGATCAATAGTCTCTTCCTCGTGAGGAGTGCATACGACACATGATTCAATATCTCCAACATGAAACTGTCTTCTTTTCAGCATGTTCCTTGTGTTCAGTCGATCGGCTAAAAGAAACCACATGAACACCTTTAGTTTCATTTGAAGCTTTGATTTCCATATCCATTTGAAAGGCTCCTGACAGGTGATTTGGTCTATGGCAGCGCCGCTCATCAGAATGGAACCCTCATGACGTGCTTCAGCCGGAGGGAAAGGGGACGATGATGGCCTGCTACCGGGAAAGACATCAGTTGTGTACGCCTGTGTTGCTTCGGTGGTGGCCTTCATTGGACTCAAGCGGCGCCGACACCCATGTTCGACTTCTCCTCGATGACGACGGCGATCGCGGATGTGCTGGCCACCGTTTCGTCCATCTTCATGAAGCCGGCTTCTTTCTCCGTCGGTAGGGTGCGGTTACGCGTACGTTGACAACGGAGGATGACACGGTCTCCGTCATATATGACACACTGTTTGGTTGCAACTTGCATAAGTTCTTGTCACCACTTCTCACTAGTGGTAACTGAAAGTGTAACTAATCTCTGGGTGGTTTTGGTAATTCATAACAACATATAGCTGATTGAACTAATATCTATTCAAAATAAATATTTCAGGATGTTCAATGATTGGCATGGCATGGACTAGAGATGTGGAACCCTCCAAATGCACAGGACAAAAATTGGCAAAAGCTCAAGACTCTTCACTTCTATTTAAGTGATCCAAGATCACATTGAGTCCATAGGAAAGCCAATACTATTAAAAGGGGATGAGGTGTTGCCTAATGGTCTACTTGCTCAAAGTGCTTAGTGATATTGCTCCAAAAAACCCAGCCACTTTCTCCATCCAAATATGTCCAAACCCTAATTCCAAACTCGGCCCCATCGATTCTTTCTACCCGGAGCCACCGAGTTCATTTGACATAGCCACTGCCAGAAACCCTAATAGTTCGGTCACACCGATACGGATCTCGGTCCCACCGAGATGGCCTTGCCAGCGCTCTGTGATCTATTGCATTCACTTTGGCCCCACCGAGTTTATGCAATCGGTCTCAGCGAGTTGGCTTGACAGATTCTCTGTTGCTTATTACTTCACTTTGGTCTCACGGAGTTGATGCAATCGGCGCCACCGAGATGAAGTTTGCCCTATGCCCTAGCACATCGGTCCCACCGAGTTGTTCCAGTCAGTCCCACCAAGATTCCTAATGTTCATATTTTTGAACAGGTCGGTGCCACCGAGTTTCCTAATCGATGCCACTAAGATGAGTCAAAAGTGTCTAAAGATTAGATTTTGTGTGGAGGCTATATATACCCCTCCACCCCTTCTTCCTCATTGAGGAGAGCCATCAGAACGTACCTACACTTCCACCATACAGTTTTTTGAGAGAGAACCACCTACTCATGTGTTGAGATCAAGAGATTCCATTCCAACCATTTGAAACTTGATCTATAGCCTTCCCCAAGTTGTTTTCCACTCAAATCCCTCTTCCACCATAGCCAAATCTGTGAGAGAGGGTTGAGTGTTGGGGAGACTATCATTTGAACCACAAGAGCAAGGAGTTCATCATCTACACACCATATATTACCTTTTGGAGAGTGGTGTCTCCTAGATTGGTTAGGTGTCGCTTAGGAGCCTCCGTCGTGATGTGGAGTTGAACCAAGAAGTTTGTAAGGGAAAGGAGATCGCCTACTTTATGAAGATCTACCCGAGTGAGGCAAGTCCTTCATGGGCGATGGCCATGGTGGGATAGACAAGGTCTCTTCTTCATGGACCCTTCGTGGGTGGAGCCCTCTGTGGACTCGCGCAGCCGTTACGCCTCGTGGATTGAAGTCTCCATCAAAGTGGACGTACGATAGCACCACCCGTTGGAACCACGCCAAAAATCTCTGTGTCTCCATTGCATTTGCCTTCTCCAAACCCTTCCCTTTAGCTTCATATGCAATGTTTTACATTCAGCTACTATACTCTTAGAATTGCATGTGTAGGTTGATTTCTTGACTTAATTGCTAAAATCTGCCCCAACTAAAATTGGGAAAATGATAGATTTTAATTTGGTCAAGTAGTCTAATCACCCTCCCCTCTAGACATACTTTCGATCCTACAAGTGGTATCAGAGCTTTGTTCTCCATTAACATTGATTTCCATAGCTTTGGTGATCATAGCCTTGGTTTCACAACCTAGGATAGTATGACGTCTAGCGAGGGTAACTATCACCATAGAGGTCCTTATTTTGATGCTACAAATTTTGCTAGTTGAAAGCCTAAGATGAAAATGCATATTCTTGATCCTAACCCCGCTGTTTGGGCTGTTGTGCGTGTTGGCTTACAAGGCGAATTCTTTTAAGATAGTAGAGAATTGGATCATGAAGAAACCGCGAAAGAACTGAAGATGTTGCAATACAATGCTCAAGCTTGTGATGTTCTCTTTAATGGATTGTGCCCCAAAGAATTCAACAAAATCTGCCGCCTTGAGAATGCAAAGGAAATTTGGGATACTTTGGTTGATATGCAAGAAGGTACCGAGCCCGCCAAGGAATCCAAGTTGGATGTGCTTCAGAGTCAACTTGACAAGTTCAAGATGAAGGATGGTGAAGGAGACGCCTAATTGTACTCTAGGCTTGCTCTCATCACAAATGATATTGTCGACTTAGGAAGCGAAGAGATGACCGACAAATTCATCATCAAGAAGATCCTTAGAGCCTTGGATGGAAAATATGATACCTTGTGCACATTGATCCAAATGATGCCCAATTACAAAGATCACAAGCCCATGGAAGTCATTGGTAGAATTATTGCTCATGAGATGTCACTCAAGGATAAGGAAGAGCTTCACAATAAGTCAAGTGGTCCTTACAAAGCTTCAAGTAATGCTCCTACAACATCAAGTCGTGATCGTAATTGCTACAATTGTGGAAGACCGGACACTATTTCAGTGAGTGTATGGCTCCTTACAAGAAAAGAGAAGACTCGCCAAAAAGGAGAAGTAGAAGAGATGAATCACCTCCGAGAGAGAGGGAGTAGAGATGATCGTTATGAACGAAGACCCTCTCATAGAAGCAAGGATTCGAAAAGGAAGGGCAAGTCATCAAATAGCTACACAAGACAAAGACATCAGGCTCATGTTGGTGAATGGGTGTCCGGTTCCGACTCCAACAACTACTCCAAGAGAAACTATCACTCCGACTCCAACAATACTCAAGATGAAGGTGTTAACGGTCTTGCACTAGTCATCCAACTCCTACGGCATATTTGATTCACCAAATGAAGGAATTGGAAGATGCTTCATGGCTAAAGGACCCAAGGTATCACACCCCGAGTATCTTGATTTTGATAGTGATGAAGATGATTTGCTAGGTGATGATGATTTACTTGTTGACAAAACTAGTGATAAAAACTATAATGAACTTGCTAGTAACCATGATAATCAAGATGAAACGAATGACAATGATAAGAAGGAGATTGAGCGTCTAACTAAAGAATTAAACACTGTTAAGTTAGCTCATGAAACAACTGAGGAGGATCATAGAGAGCTCCTAAGGACTCATGAGAAGCTACGCTTTGAGAAGCTAAATTTAGAGCAAGAGCATGAGTTCCTAAAAGCTATCAATGATGATCTTCGAAAGAAGAGTTCTTGTTATATTTCCAAACGTCTCCTCTTGTCTACTTATATGCCACAAGTAAAATCTAGCAACAAGAGCAAGAAAGATTCTTCTTCTAGTAGTAACAATAACCATGCTAAATTCAATGTTGTTGCTTCTAGTAATTCTCTTGATTCTACTAATGATTCTCTTAGACAAGTTACACTTGAGCAAGAAAATAACTTATTGAAGGGAATTATAGAGAATGGTGTTTACAAGAGCCTTGCCGGGAGTAAGCAATTTGAGGAAATTGTACGCAAGCAAGGAAGGCACCGGAAGAGTCAATGTATTGGTTTTGAACGAAAGTTCAATACCAATGGAGTTTGTAACACCCTGGTAGTTCAGCTATAGTAATCCCCTTCTAATGATGCCTTGTCATCATTCTTACTATTGCTAATATCACTTTGATTCAAATCCAGTCCAAATTTTAAATTCAAATTAAAGTCAAAATTCTAACTTCTCAAATATGCAAAATAAAATGTTCACATTATTCTACAAATTCCCCTGATCATTTGTCATGTTGAAACCAACATCATTTGACTCACCAATTAATCCCTATTAAAATATAAAGTGGTCCGACAACAACAAAAATAACCGTTTCAAAATAAACAAATGTTTATGTAGTTCCAATTGACTTGAAACTTTGTGGACCTCTCCAAAATAATAACGAATATTTATGTGACAAGTTTCATAGTCAACTAAATTTATTTGGTATGAAATTTAAATGCAAAACATTGAAGAAAAAGTAAAACAGAAGTTAGAAAGTATAAAAGGAAAAGGCCACAGTGCAGCCAGACCTTGGTGCACAGTGGAGGCCCGACCCACTTCTACCTCTCCTTCAATCTCGCTGCAGGAGCAGGGGAGGTCGTGGCGGGCATCCACGCCATGGCCGCGCCCCTGGGTGACGTGCCGGCGATCCCTCGACATTCTGGGAGGATAAGACGTCACCCCGTGCCCCTTCCCCGAACCCTAGCTTTTTCTCCCTCCTTCCCCCGCGCCGTTCCCTCTCCCTCCCACGTCGCCCGACCCCGTCGCGGCCTTGTCGTCATCGATCCCGCGGCCACCGAGCCTCCTGCACCTCCTCGTGGTGCCCCCATCGGCTTCCCCATCGTCGACTACATCGAATGCGGGCACTCGCTCGACTGGAACCGCTCCGAATCCTCACCATCGAGCTCGACCACGCCGTCCGCCGCACCACTACCTCGCCGCCGCGCTACTCCTCCGGGCCTTTCCCGGGCTCCCCGACCTCGCCTTCGTGCTTGTGGTGAGCATCTCTCCCTATTCCCCTGTCCCCCCTCTTCGATTCCCCGCCGTAGACCCACGCCCGCGTGTCGCTGCCAATGGTCGGAACTTAGAGCTCCGCCCCCGCGCGTAGTTGCTCACTCCCCGTCGCGCCCTAGCCGCCCCTGGCCATAGCTCTGGCCGCGCCCCAGTGCCGCCCACACGTGTAACCGCTGCTCATCTATTGCTGCTGCCTACCGCAGCTACCTACTGCCTTGCTGTTGCGTACTCCTATGGCCTCCTGCCCTGTTGCCCTGCTATGCCCGCTGCGCTGCCGAAGCTTTCTGCTGCCGCTGCTTTCTGCGGCTCCGACGGTCACTGCCGCTGCCGTTGCGCCCTGCGGCTCCTATCATGTCCTGCCACCCCGGGCGTGCGACCACCGCGCTCAATGCTCGCTGCGCCAGCCCTGCCTGGCCATAGCCGCAACCGCCACTCGCTGCCGCCCCGTCCCTCTCTGCCTCGCCGCGCCCCTGCAACTGCATCCGCGCCGGCCATCTTTCTGTCGCCCGTGGCCGGCTAGCGCTCCGCCATGCCCGCGCCATCTTCGCCCGACCGCGCCATCATCGCCCGACCGCGCCTCGTCGCGGCTCCCCACCGGCTGTGGTTGTCGGCGCCTTCCCAGGCGCTTGCGCGTGCATGCTGCCCCTGTGTGGCCGGCTCTGCCTCTGTCGCTAGGTGGCCGGTCCTGTTAGATTAGGATTAGGATTAGTTTTTTTGTTTGATGTGTTTATGACATTTGGGTCCCTCCTTTTTTTTCTTAAATAAAATCAGTTTACATATTATTAGGAAACTAACATGCGGGACCCGCACACACTATTCACCCTGTTGACCAATCTTTGTTGACTGGGTCAACTGAGCCAACTGACCCCACCTGTCAGTCTCGGTGGTGCACTGTGGGTGCACTACACCGGGTGCACCTAGTGTTTCTACTGTGATTTTCGAATTTAAGATAATTTCAGTAATTATAGAAAATGTTTAAATCTTTAGAAAATTGTAGATAATAAACCGTAACTCGGATGAAAATGTTTTCTATATGAAAGTTGCTCAAAAAATTCCAATGAATCCGAGTACGTGGCCCGTTCATCTGTCACATGCCCCTAGCATGCTGAACATGGAACTTTCCCCCTCTTTTCCTCTGTCCGGAATCCGACTAACATCGGGAATTCATCCTCGGATGTTTATCCCCTCCCCCTGCAATGTGTAGTACTACCTTAGGTCGACCCTAGTTCTGCATATCGTCATGTAATTCTTAGTGTTGCATCTGTTTGCTTATATTTGCTGTTTCTTCCCCCTCTTCTCTCCGGTAGACCCCGAGACCGATGTTGCCCCTGTGATCGACTACGTCACCGACGACCCTTCTTCCTTCTCAACAGAGCTTCCAGGAAAGCACACCCCCATTGAGCATTCCTATATCGCCCATTTCTTTCCCTCTCATGCTTGCATTAGAACTGCTACTGCTATTTGTATGATCCTATTCTGATGCATAGCCTATTTTTTTGTTACCTGCTTTCATACCTTACCTGCTTATTCTAAACTGCTTAGCATAGGTTGGTCAGAGATCCATCAGTGACCCCCACCTTGTCCCAGTTGCCCCTGCTTTATGTTTGATGACCCG
Organism: Triticum aestivum; assembly: GCF_018294505.1. Classification (NCBI taxonomy): domain Eukaryota; kingdom Viridiplantae; phylum Streptophyta; class Magnoliopsida; order Poales; family Poaceae; genus Triticum; species Triticum aestivum. The sequence goes on along the minus strand of NC_057803.1, from coordinate 163,594,329 downwards.
ATCAACGTGATCGACGTCCAGTCCCCGACACCGCACATCACCCTCCCTTAATTGTACGACTCTGTAGAGTTACTATCGAGTGCCGAGGGTGATACCTCATCAGCACTTCGGATGTTAACCCTGTAGTGTAGCTATTCGGTCGTGGTCATCGACGGTGTTTCCTCCTTAACCACTCCCGATAATGACTCTGCCGTGCAACCCCTCAAGTGTGGACCAACGAGGGTGATTCCTCCAAGTCCACCTTGATGGTTACATCGAGTGGGAATCCATCGAGGGTGATTCCTAAGGTTTCCCCCCTTGCTATTTCAGACACACAGTTACTTTGACTTACCACAGAGTCATGATGACATCGGGTCAGCCCCGAGGGGTACCCGCGAGTGATGTGAAGTCAGATTGATCTGGAGGATACCCGCAAGTTTTCCACATGGCGTGGCCGAGCATTCTTAGCCCTTGCCGCAAGTCCGTGAGACGGGGCGACGGGACCACATATCGTGGATAATTGATCGTTACCGCACTATCAAAACACTAATGGTTTGGATATTTGATCCGAGTAGGCCTCTGGCCTTTTTCGCACTAACCACCACGTGGGAATAAGTATGGGCACTCTACGTCGTATGTATCAGCCGAAAGCTCAACGGACGTCGGCGATGGAGCGGCGCGCGCCGGGTTGGATTAGAACGCCTCGCCTTGTATAAGGGAGGCTTGGTCTGCTCACCGGCCGCGTACGCAATGTGCAGGATTGCAAAGGGCGATGCCACATGACCCCTTCGCATTTAGGATGTAGACCGGCATGCTGGCCTCTCTATTGAGCCTAGGTAGGACTGCGGTGTGTTGATCGGCCGAGGCCGGTCATGACCTGATGGTGTGTCCGTCTGGAATTGATTGAGCGTGTTGGATAAGTTGGTGCACCCCTGCAGGGAAGTATTCTATCTATTCGAATAGCCATCTCCACGGTAACGGACGCTCGGAGTTGTATCCCGATTGATACAACTAGACCTTGATGTTGAGGCATGTAATGGATATGATGGCTCCAGGATTGTTTTCTCGCAGGGAGTCGAGGAAGTGATCTCTGGGCATGTTACAACATACTTACTAATATTATAATATGCCTTTCTATACTCTTCTAAATGCTGCAAGATGCTTGGAGCTGCTTGAAGATGCTAGTCTTCGATAGGCTAGGCTTTCCCCTTCTCTTCTAGCATTGTGCAGTTTAGTCCATAGATACAACCCATTCCTTTGATACATATGCATATTTAGTTTAGATCTAATGTAAGTCTTGCGAGTACTTTGGATGAGTACTCATGGTTGCTTTGCTACCTCTTTTTCCCCCATACCCGATTGTTGCGACCAGATGACGGATCCCAGGAGCCAGATGACACCACTAATGGCTACTACTACCCCGAGGGTGCCTACTACCACATGACGGCCGTTGATGGCATGGAGTAGTTAGGAGGCTCCCAGGCAGGAGGCCTTGCCTTTTCGATCGATGTTGCTTTTGTGCTAGCCTTCTTAAGGCAGACTTGTTTAACTTATGTCTGTACTTAGATATTGTTGCTTCCGTTGACTCTTGTGTGTTCGAGCTTATGTATTCGAGCCCTCGAGGCCCCTGGCTTGTAATATAAAGCCTGTATTATTTTAATTTATGTCTAGTGTTGTGTTGTGATATCTTCCCGTGAGTCCTTGATCTTGATCGTACACATGTGCGTGTATGATTAGTGTACGATTGAATCGGGGGCGTCACAGAGTTGAATGGGAAGAAGATCAATACCCCACGACAAAGTTTGTTCCTTAACAAGAGAAGTATGACCCCACTTATTTTGAGGGAACACAAGCTCAGGATGATCTTCCACCACAAGACCACAAGCTAAAAGGCAAGCACAAGCTTTAAGAAGAGATTGGCTCATTTGAAGAAGCTCCTAAGGCCATGGTCAAGTGTGTTCCCACGACTACGTCAAGCTCTACTTCATCAAGTACAACTACAACTCCAAGGATTCCCATCAAGTTGGTGTGGGTCCCAAAGAAGTGTTCTTGAGGGTGACTCCGACACATAGTTCACTCATATTCATTTTGGCAAGGACTTGTGCAATCAACTTTCATATCTTGCACTAGTTCATGGAGTCACAAACCCTCTTGTTGGTAAGATAAGGGACAAGGTAACCTAATGGTTTCATGGACATCATCATATGTGCATTTCACTTTGTGTCTATGGATGTCCTTGTATTTGCGGGACTAAGCCATGTAGGTATTGAAAGTGCAACACTCCAAAGGATTGCTCCAAATGATCTACATCAACATTGAGCATCCACATCTTCACTATATACATGAAGTCATCATCGACAAAACCCAAGGTTGATTCATCCCTCTTAGGGGGATATCACATCTAGAGAGCGCTTTGCTCCAAAAATTGAGCTAAAGCAACTCTAATGGTGTGAACACATTAATACATTATGTAAAAGTGGTAACCCCACTTTTGCTTAAAGATGAGTATGACCTATGATCAAATGTTCTCACTTGACTCCTAAGTCAATATACTCATATATAGATGACCTATTGATCGCCAATTGCTTGATAGATGCTAGAATTGATTGTGCATGCTTTGTCACATATTTCATTTGCTATCTTATTGTGTGAGCATGTTGGTTGCATATTTTCTCCATTCGAGGACATCCATTTGTTGTCTTGATTGTCTTGGTTTTTATTGGCCAAGTGGATTTACAAGAATGCCTAAGAACTTTCTCTAGCTATCTATGCTCTTCTTGTCTCAAAATCTATTCATGCTATATCAGAAAAATTGAACAAGTTCTTTTCGGACCCTTCGGGTGAGGAGCACTTGGAGCCACCGATCCGTCAATGGCTGCCTTGCAAAACCCTCAACTACATTTCAGTCGGACCAATCCACTCAAACTCGGTCACACCGAAAGCATTAGATTGATCTAGGTTTTCATCTTGGTGCTACCGATTAGACATACTTGGTCCCATCGATTTGCTGTAACTGCATGCAGTTTCACATCTCGGTGTCACCGACAACACATGGGTATATATATCTTGCGGCCCGTATGGTTGAAAAATTATTCAAATGTTTTGGGCCTGCGCCCCATTGCTGCCGCCCCCTTGGTCTCCGGATCTTCGCCGTCATCTCCTGTGCATCGTGGCCGCAGGAATCCGCCGCCGTCAATGGAATCTACTCCACCATTGCCGCCGTAGAGGATCATCACCGAGTTAGGGTGAGATTTGATGTCCTCATGCTTTCCCTCTCTGATTCAATGCACAAGGATTTTTCCTAGTATCTTGCCACGTTTGAGACTCATCTATCCACCAAAAAAATTGTCTCAATAGATTTTAAGAAAAATTTTAGGGTTAGCTTTCCTCCAAACTCATCCTGGACCGACCAAAATGAAACTTTTTGTCCCACCAATTGGCCCTGACCATTGCACAATTACAACTTGGTTCCACCAAACGTACAGATTGGCGAGACCGAAAGTAAAATTACAGTGAAACCCCAGCATTTCGGAGCCATCGAACCACAACTCGGTTCGGCCGAAATGTTGTGTTGGCTCAGTGAGTACTTCAGTGTCACCGAAATGATCAACTCGGTAGCTCCGAAATGCTTTATGTGGAAAACTAAAACTAAAGTCTGGACTCAATTTTTTGAAAAACTATCTGTTTTTTGTGATAACTCATCTGCTCTGCCCATACCCATCTATTCACAGGGTCAGCTTTGCAAGATGTCAAGTGCAAGTGACACTCAGAACTAGTGTGAATAGAATGTTGAGATGAGTGAAGGCTCTAGTCCCAATGAGAGCTATGATGATGGCAGTAGGAGCACTCCAAGCAACTTGCCAAAGGATGCCACCAGGACAAAAAAGAAGAGAACCTCAAAAAGTGAGGATGAAGATTTTGTTGCAGATGAGGTCACTTCCAAGAAGAAGGCAGTACTCAGAAAGGAGTATGGCTCTGCAGCTACCACTAAGCCAGGTGCTAAGAAGAAGACTGTTGTCAGGAGAATCCCAATGTCAAAGTCACGCAAATCATCAGCTCCACAAGAGACAATGACCTTCACACTAGAAGAACCAAGTGATTTAGAAGGTGATGCTAGCAAGAAGAAAAAGAGGGCTACAAAGACAACTGCTACAGTTCTTGGCCGACCTTCCATGAGGGAAGATGATCAGGAGGAGGAGGATGAAGAACATGCTGAAGCACCTCCAGCTAAGACACAGAAACTCATGGCAGATGCTATGAAGTTAGCTGCTGCTCCCTCCAGGCCCAAGTCAAAGCCCAAGGTTTTTTCACCCAAGAGGTTAACAAGAAATATTCCAGCTGCTGAGAAGAACAAGGCCCCAGTGCCTGCAGTTCAAGATGATGATGAGCCACTAGTGCTCAGGAAGCTCAAGCCCTAGATCCCAGACCATGACAATGCACACCCTATTGCAGAAAACATGATGCTCAGGAAGGACAAGGGCCTGCGAGAGTGGAGGAAAGTGGATCCCTATTCAGTTAGGAGGAGGACTGCTTGTGACTACCGTTTCCACACCACAGAATAACAAGATTTCTAGTAAACAGTTTTGCTTGATAAGAAGCCCATTTTCAGTGACATGAAGTGGTGGACTGGAAATACATGATGCAAATGAATATTTTTCCCCCACATTCATGAGAGTTTCAAACTTGCCGGAGTTGATGCCTTTGTTGGTCAGAAGCTCGTCAAGTGGAATGATGAGATGATCATGCAATTCTACTCCACAACACACTTCTTTCCAGATGGGAGGATTGCATGAATGACTGAGGGTTCCAAGTACGAGTCATCAGTCTCTGAGTGGGCTGCTCTTATTAATGCCCCTAAGGAAGATGAAGATGATGTTGATGTTTAAGCCCAGGAGGACCACAACTCAATGGAAAATATGTACAAGGAAATTCCCAAGAAAGATCTTGGTATACACAAGATTGGGTCAATCAAGCACTTGCTAGCTGGGTTGGCCACAACCAACATTATCTTGAGGCATACCCTTTTGCCCAAGTCTGGAGATGACAAGATGATACGTGGCCACTCCATCAATTTGCTTCACTTGTTTGACTCCCCACCTTAGAAGTTCAAAGTTATGAGTTTGATTGTAGAGACGGTTAAGAGGACAGCTGCTGACCAGAAGAAGTCTTGTGGATATGCCCCACACATCCAGATGCTTATAAACTCCAAAGTTGGTACAAACACATATCTACTTGATCATGAGCACCTCTCTCTTCAGCAAGAGTTAGAGGATAATGTGGTGGTGATGGATTCCTCACACCCCACATCTATTGAGGCTCAACAGGAGGCCCAAGCAGCAGCTCAGGAAGCCACAACTCTCAATGCACCCATTGCAAACCTCAAGTCAAAGAGCAATCAGATGACATATCTTCTAGAGGCCACCCTGAGGATTGGGAGGAGTATGGCCCACATCTCCAAGAACTAGGAGAGTTTAGAGTGGGTTGTCGAGACAAAGATTCATGATCTTGATGTGAAGATCACCGAGGTTCAGACGGTTGTGGAGAAGCTGCACGCAGATCTTGAGGCAAGTAGGATTGCTACTAAGGACAGTGGAGATGATAGACCTACCACTCAGAGGTTCCAGACTGTACCCAGGGCACTCAGATATTCAGCTGTGCCAGTTGCAGACACGAGGCCTACTCACTCTGCACCTACTGCTACTGCTTCAGTGCCACCTCCAGTGTCTACTCCACTAGTCTAGCAGACATCTTTAGAGGCATTTGCAGATGCACTTCTCTCCACGCCATCTACGCACACCGGAGCCACAAGCCAGAAGACCCTTCAAGAGGTCTAGAGGATCGTGCCTAGAGAGACACATAGATCTATACCTTTTCGAGCTTTTTGGTACTTGTTGCTAAGGGGGGGGGATTGTATAGATAATTAGGCTAACATAGAGAGTATGTGTCTCGCTTTTGCTCTTTGGTTTTATTGAGTTTTTGCTACTATGTTCGCTTGATCCGTGCTACTTGATCGTTTGATGCTTGTGAGATACTATGTTTGGTTGTGTGGTTGATCATACTTTGCTTAATGTGTGCTTAATGCTTATCCCTACAATTTCTTGTGTATGATCATTCACTTATGTCTTTGGTGATGCGTGCATGTTATTTTACTCATATCATTTTGTGCGCTCCACCAAGATGTATGTGACATGGAAGAGTGACCCATGATCCTAACCGATTGTGCATTTGCATTCAAACACAAATATTTAATAATGCACAAATTTAGGGGGAGCTCTTGCTTATCACATACTTCTCAAAGCGATGATGTATTTAATCATTTGTCGAAGCTTTAATCTATATGTTGTCATCAATTACCAAAAAGGGGGAGATTGAAAGTGCAACTAATCCCCGGGTTGTTTGGTAATTCATAACAACATATAGCTCATTGAACTGATATCCATCCAAGATAAATATTTCAGGATGTTCAATGATTGGCATGGCATGGACTAGAGATATGGACCCCTCAAAATGCTAAGGACAAAGATTTGAAAAAGCTCAAGACTCTTCATTTCTATTTATGTGATCCAAGATCACATTGAGTCCATAGGAAAGCCAATACTATTAAAAGGGGATGAGGTGCTGCTTAATGGTCTACTTGCTCAAAGTGCTTAGTGATATTGCTCGAGAACCCTTGGCCACTTTCTCCATCCAAATATGTCCAAACCCTAATTCCAAACTCGGTCCCACCGATTCTTTCTACCCGGAGCCACCGAGTTCATTTGACATAGCCACTGCGAGAAACCCTAACAGTTCGGTCACACCGATACGGATCTCGGTCCCACCGAGATGGCCTTGCCAGCGCTCTATGATCTATTGAATTCACTTTGCTCCCACCAAGTTTATGCAATCGGTCTCACCGAGTTGGCTTGACAGATTCTGTGTTGCTTATTGCTTCATTTCGGTCTCACCGGGTTGATGCAATCGGCGCCACCGAAATGAAGTTTTCCCTAAGCCCTAGCAGATCGGTCCCACCGAGTTGTTCCAGTCGATCCCACCGAGATTCCCGACATTCATATTTTTGAACAAATCGGTGCCACCGAAATGAGTCAAAACTATGGAATGGTTGGATTTTGTGTGGGGGCTATATATACCCCTCCATCCCTTCTTCCTCACCGAGGAGAGCCATCAGAACATGCCTACACTTCCACCCTACATTTTCCGAGAGAGAACCACCTACTCATGTGTTGAGATAAAGAGATTCCATTCCAAACATTGGAACCTTGATTTCTAGCCTTCCCCAAGTTGCTTTCCACTCAAATCCCTCTTCCACCATAGCCAAATCTATGTGAGAGAGTTGAGTGTTGGGGAGACTATCATTTGAAGCACAAGAGCAAGGAGTTCATCATCTACACACCATCTATTACCTTTTGGAGAGTGGTATCTCCTAGATTGGTTAGGTATTGCTTGGGAGCCTCCGCCATGATGTGGAGTTGAACCAAGAAGTTTGTAAGGTCAAGGAGATCGCCTACTTCGTGAAGATCTACCCGAGTGAGGCAAGTCCTTCGTGGGCGATGGCCATGGTGGGATAGACAAGGTTGCTTCATCATGGGTGGAGCCCTCCGTGGACTCGCGTAGCCGTTACCCTTCGTGGGTTGAAGTCTCCATCAACGTGGACGTACAATAGCACCACCTATTGGAACCACGCCAAAAATCTTGGTGTCTCCATTGCGTTTGCCTTCTCCAAACCCTTCCCTTTACCTTCATATGCAATTTTTTACATTCCGCTGCTATACTCTTAGAATTGCATGTGTAGGTTGATTGCTTGACTTGTGCTAATTGCTAAAATCCGCCCCCAACTGAAATTGGGAAAATGATAGATTTTTATTTGGCCAGGTAGTCTAATCGCCCCCTCTAGACATACTTTTGATCCTACAGTAACCTTACCACACATGATTTGAACATAGTTTTAGCCCTAGGTAGGAAATAAATGACAGCTCATCCAAGCTACAATCAAATGACACTTCAAATTATTAAGAGCCATATGGCTGAATAGGGGAAAGTTCATCGGTGCTAACTAGGTGGAAGTACATCCTGTTCCTCTACCTCTTCTGTTATTGTTAGTTCTTCTTCTTCTTCTTCTTCTTCTTCTTCTTCTACTCTTGCTCTTCTTCTTTGGATCCTTGTTTGGCCTTTACTTTTTCTTCCACAAGATTGGGTTATGGCTATAGCCAAAGAATACAAGCATATCAAGGCATGAACTTGTTGGAAATATGCCCTAGGGGCAATAATATTATATTATTATATTTCCATATTCATAATTAAGTGTTTATATTTCATGCTATAACTGTTATGATCCTGGAATATGCGATTTGGTGGAAAACTCGTATGCACGTGTGGAATAATAAATGGTAAAATAATGTTTCCTAGTCTCGCCTCTAAGAGTAGCTCAAGTGTTGTTGGTGATCACGTTTTCCGGATCTTAAGACATCATTAAGTGTATAGATAGTCCTAAAACAAAATTGAGATTATGATGTTAGAAGAACAATCATATTTTGACCCAGTCTTGTCTGTTATGAGTTGAGTTATATCGTCTGTAACCAATTGTAATAACACAGAGTGTTAACGTGTGGTTTTATTCCTTAGACCATGAGATTATGGAGTTTGCACACTTTGTTAGCACCTTTAGGATTGACAAAACCTTTTGGTTGCATCATATATAACTCTTCTTTAAGAAATCCATTAAGGAATGCAGTTTTGACATCCATTTGCAAGATTTCATTAAATGCGGCAATTGCTAACATGATTCAGATAGACTTAAGCATCGCTATGACTTAGAAAATCTCATCGTAGTCAACACTTGAACTTGTCGAAAACCTTTTGTGACAAGTCGAGCTTTGTAGATAGTAACACTACTACTATCAGTGTTTGTCTTCCTCTTGAAGATCCATTTATTCTCAATGGCTTGTCGATCATTGGGCAAGTCCACCAAAGTCCACACTTTGTTCTCAAAAATGGATCATATCTCAGATTTCATGGCCTCAAGCCATCTGTCAGAATCTGGGCTCATCATAGCTTCTTCATAGTTTGCAAATTAGCCATGGTCTAGTAACATGACTTCCAGGACAGGATTACCGTACCACTCTAGTGCGGAACGTGCTTTGTTCGACCTAGAAGGTCCAGTAGAAACTTAATCCAAAGTTTCATGATCATTATCATTAGCTTCCTCTCTAGTTGGTGTAGGCATCACGGGAACGGATTTCACTGATGTGCTAATTTTCAATTCGAGAGAAGGTACAATTACCTCATCAAGTTCTACTTTCCTGCCACTCACTTCTTTCGAGAGAAACTCCTTCTCTAGAAAGGTTCCATTCTCGGCAACAAAGATCTTGCCTTCGGATCTGTGGTAGAAGGTGTTCCCAATTGTTTCCTTAGGGTATCATATGAAGATGCACTTCTCCGATTTGGGTTTGAGCTTTATCAGGCTGAAGCCTTTTGACATAAGTTTTGCAACCCCAATCTTTAAGAAACAACAGCTTAGGTTTCTTGCCAAACCATAGTTCATACGATGTCATCTCAACGGATTTAGATGGTGCCCTATTTAATGTGAATGCAGTTATCTCTAATGCATAACCCCAAAACGATAGTGGTAAATCGGTAAGAGACATCATCTATCGCACCATATCTAATAAAGTACGGTTACGATGTTCGGACACACCATTTCGCTGTGGTGTTTCAGGTGGCATGAGTTTTGAAACTATTCCACATTGTTTTAAATGAAGGCCAAACTCGTAACTCAAATATTTGCCTCCGCGATCAGATCGTAGAAACTTTATTTTCTTATTACAATGATTCTCCACTTCACTCTAAAATTCTTTGAACTTTTCAAATGTTTCAGACTTGTATTTCATTAAGTAGATATACCAATTGTCGGTGTCAAAACCGGCAGATCTCGGGTAGGGGGTCCCAAGTTGTGTGTCATGAATCGATGGGTAACAGGAGACAAGGGACACGATGTTTATCCAGGTTCGGGCCCTCTTAATGGAGGTACCCTACTTCCTGGTTGATTGATCTTGATGAATATAGAGATTACAAGAGTTTATCTACCTTGGGATCATATGTTGTGGTCTAAAACCTAAGGGTATGATGAGTAATATCATAATGATCTAGCCTCTCTCTATTGACTAGCCCGGCCATGGCTTATATAATGTACCAGAGGCCTAGGATAACAAGAGTTCTAGTCGAATACGTCGGTAGAGAGGAGTCCTTGCCTTGATCACCAAGTCTTGTGGAATCTTCCTCGTGCATACATCGGATGTCCAAACTAGCCCATGAGTAAACGACCATGGGGGTCCTCGTCCCAATCCAACTGATCGGGAGACAACGTGGTGACTACCCCCTAGTCTAGGACACCGTCACCCATATCTGCTTAAATCATCTGTGAAGGTCAGAAAATAACGATACCCGCCACGAGCCTTAACACTCATCGGACCACATACATCGGTATGTATTATTTCCAATAAGTTAGTGGATAGCTCCATTGTTTTGGAGACTGGAGTTTTAGTCATCTTGCCCATGAGACATGGTTCGCAAGCATCAAATGATTCATAATCAAGTGATTCCAAAATTCCATCCGCATGGAGTTTCTTCATGCGCTTTACACCAATATGACCTAAACGGCAGTGGCACAAATATGTTGCACTATCATTATCATCTTTGCATCTTTTGGCATCAATATTATGAATATGTGTATCACCACGATCGAGACTCAACAAAAATAGACCACTCTTCAAGGGTGCATGACCATAAAAGATATTACTCGTATAAATAGAACAACCATTATTCTCCGATTTAAATGAATAACCGCCTCATATTAAACAAGATCCAGATATAGTGTTCATGCTCAACGCTGGCACCAAATAACAATTATTCAGGTCTAAAACTAATCCAAAAGGTAGATGTAGAGGTAGCGTGCTGACGGTGATCACATCGACCTTGGAACCATTCCCGACGCGCATCGTCACCTCATCCTTAGCCAACCTTCATTTAATCTGTAGCCCCTGTTTCGAGTTATAAATATGAGCAACCGAACCAGTATCAAATACCCAGGCACTACTACGAGCATTAGTAAGGTGCACTCAATAACATGTATATCAAATATACCTATGTTCACCTTGCCATCCTTCTTATCCGCCAAATACTTGGGGCAATTCCGCTTCCAGTGACCAATCCCTTTGTAGTAGAAGCACTCAGTTTTAGCCTTAGGTCCAGACTTGGGCTTCTTCCCGGGAGTGGCAACTTTCTTGCCATTCTTGTTGAAGTTCCCCTTCTTTCCTTTGCCCTTTTTCTTGAAACTAGTGGTCTTGTTTACCATCAACACTTGATGCTCCTTTTTGATTTCTACCTCCGCAGCTTTGAGCATAGCGAAGAGCTCGGGAATTGTCTTTTCCATCCCTTGCATATTATAGTTCATCACGAAGCTTTTGTAGCTTGGTAGCAGTGATTGGAGAACTCTGTCAATTACACTATCATCTGGAAGATTAACTCCCAGCTGAGTCAAGTGGTTGTGATACCCAGACATTCTGAGTATGTGTTCACTGACAGAATTGTTCGCCTCCATCTTGTAGTTATAGAACTTGTTGGAGACTTCATATCTCTCAACTCGGGCATTTGCTTGAAATATTAATTTCAACTCCTGGAACATCTCATATGGTACATGACGTTCAAAATATCTTTGAACTCTCGATTCTAAGCCGTAAAGCATGGCACAATGAACTATCGAGCAGTCATCAGATTGAGCTTGCCAGATGTTCATAACATCAGCATCTGCTCCTGCAGTAGGCCATTCACCTAGTGGTGCATCAAGAACATAATTCTTCTGTGCAGCAATGATGATAATCCTCAAGTTACGGACCCAGTCCGTGTAGTTGCTACCATCATCTTTCAACTTAGCTTTCTCTAGGAACGCATTAAAATTCAAGGGAACGATAGCACGGGCCATTGATCTACAACATAGTTATGCAAAAACTAACAGGACTAAGTTCATGATAAATTAAGTTCAATTAATCATATTACTTAAGAGCTCCCACTTAGATAGATATCTCTGAGTCATCTAAATGATCACGTGATCCAAATCAACTAAACCATGTCCGATCATCAAGTGAGATGGAGTAGTTTTCAGTGGTGAACATCTCTATGTTGATCATATCTACTATATGATTCACGTTCGACCTTTCGGTCTCCAGTGTTCCAAGGCCATGTCTGTACATGCTAGGCTCGTCAAGTTTAACCCGAGTATTCCGCATGTGCAAAACTGTTTTGCACCCGTTGTATTTGAACGTAGAGCTTATCACACTCGATCATCAAGTGGTGTCTCAGCACGACGAACTGTCGCAACGGTGCATACTCAGGGAGAACACTTATACCTTGAAATTTTAGTAAGGGATCATCTTATAATGCTACCGCCGTACTAAGCAAAATAAGATGCATAAAAGATAAACATCACATGCAATCAAAATATATGACATGATATGGCCATCATCATCTTGTGCCTTTGATCTCCATCTCCAAAGCACCGTCATGATCTCCATCGTCACTGGCTTGACACCTTGATCTCCATCGTAGCGTTGTGATCGTCTCGCCAACTATTGCTTCTACAACTATCGCTAACACATAGTGATAAAGTAAAGCAATTACATGGCGTTTGCATTTCATACAATAAAGAGACAACCATAAGGCTCCTGTCGGTTGCTAGTGACTTTTACATAACATGATCATCTCATACAATAACGTATATCACATCATGTCTTGACCATATCACATCACAACATGCCCTGCAAAAACAAGTTAGACGTACTCTACTTTGTTGTTGCAAGTTTTATGTGGCTGCTATGAGCTTCTAGCAAGAACCGTTCTTACCTATGCATCAAAACCAGAATGGTGATTTATCATGTTTGATGTTTTAACCGTCAACAAGGACCGGACGCAGTCAAATTCGATTCAACTAAAGTTGGAGAAACAGATACCCGCCAGCCACCTTTATGCAAAACTAGTTGCATGTCTACCGGTGGAACCGGTCTCATGAACGTGGTCATGTAAGGTTGGTCCGCGCCGCTTCGTCCAACAATACCGCCGATTCAAAATAGGACACTGGTGGTAAGCAGTATGACGATCACCATCCACAACTCTTTGTGTTCTACTCGTGCATATCATCTACGCATAGACCTGGCTCTAATGCCACTGTTGGGGAACGTAGCATGCAATTTCAAAAAAATTCCTACGCTCACGCAAGATCTATCTAGGAGATGCATAGCAACGAGAGGGGAAGAGTGTGTCCACTTACCCTCGTAGACCGAAAGCGGAAGCGTTTGACAATGCGGTTGATGTAGTCAAACTTCTTCTCGTTCCGACCGATCAAGCACCGAACGTACGACACCTCCGAGTTTTGCACACGTTGAGCTCGATGACGTCCCTCGAACTCTTGATCCAGCAAAGTGTCGACGAAGAGTTTTGTCAGCACGACGGCATGGTGACGGTGATGGTGAAGTGATCTGCGTAGGGCTTAAGGATGGCAATTTTATCCATGGACGTGGATATCCATGGATATCCGCCCCGAATGGATAGAATTTGGATATGCTTTTGTGTCCATGGGCGGCGCCCAAACCCGACCCGATTGTTCGTGGATAGGGCATGGATATAATCTTGTACCCATGGATATACCCAAACCCGACCCGATAGTATGACTTAATGGGGGAAAATCTGCTATCCTTGCCCCACGGTCATATGTCCCACAACAATTTTACACTTTTTTATCTAAAACATGCATTAGAAATTACACAATCCCCATCGTAAATTTTTTTAGTTGACATTCAATCCCCTCTGTAACATAATCCAACACCCCTTCCCTTATTTTTACCTCCTCCTTAAATGGCTCGTCATTCTCGTCTGTTAGAAAAATACTAAATGATCTTAGGTTGTTAGTGGATGTTGATTTACCATAAGTGAAGCCTAGCCTACCACGAGGTGAAGAATGGAAGAGTTTATGTTAATATTGTCTTATGTCTTATTTATATGTCTCGAGAGGACCCAATGGATATCCAATGGGTATGGATATCCATCGGATTTGGACATGGACACAATTTTTCACCCATGGATTTTTTCATGGGCGGGCAAAGACTGTCTTCATGGACATGGATATGGATTTGAGATTGTTCAACCCGATCCAAACCTGACCCATTGCCATCCTTAGTAGGGCTTCCCCTCAGCAATACGACAATATGACCGAAGGCGTAAACTGTGGAGGGGGGGCGCCGCACACGACTAACAATCATTGTTGTGTGTTCTAGCGGTGCCCCCCCTCATATATATATAGGTTGGAGGGGACGAGAGGCAGCCAAGGGGGCGCCCCAAGTAGGAGGAATCTGTTGGAAATATGCCCTAGAGGCAATAATAAAATGATTATTATTATATTTCCTTGTTCATGATAATTGTCTATTGTTCATGCTATAATTGTGTTATCCGGAAATCATAATACATGTGTGAATACATAGACCATAACATGTCCCTAGTAAGCCTCTAGTTAACTAGCTCATTGATCAATAGATAGTCACGGTTTCCTGACTATGGACATTGGATGTCATTGATAATGGGATCACATCATTAGGAGAATGATGTGATGGACAAGACCCAATCCTAAGCATAGCACAAGATCGTGTAGTTCGTCTGCTGGAGCTTTTCCAATGTTAAGTATCATTTCCTTATACCATGAGATCGTGTAACTCCCGGATGCCGTAGGAGTGCTTTGGGTGTATCAAACATCACAACGTAACTGGGTGACTATAAAGGTATACTACAGGTATCCCCGAAAGTATCTGTTGGGTTGACACGGATTGAGACTAGAATTTGTCACTCCGTATGACGTAGAGGTATCTCTGGGCCCACTCGGTAATGCATCATCATAATGAGCTCAATGTGACCAAGTGTTTGGTCACGGGATCATGCATTACGGTACGGGTAAAGTGACTTGCCGGTAACGAGATTGAATGAGGTATTGGGATACCGACAATCGACTCTCGGGCAAGTAACGTACCGATTGACAAAGGGAATTGTATACGGGATTGATTGAATCCTCGACATCGTGGTTCATCCGATGAGATCATCGTGGAACATGTGGGAGCCAACATGGGTATCCAGATCCCGCTATTGGTTATTGATCGGAGAGTCGTCTCAGTCATGTCTACGTGTCTCCTGAACCCGTAGGGTCTACACACTTAAGGTTCGGTGACACTAGGGTTGTAGAGATATTAGTATGCGGTAACCCGAAAGTTGTTCGGAGAACCAGATGAGATCCCGGACGTCACGAGGAGTTCCGGAATGGTCCGGAGGTGAAGATTTATATATAGGAAATCCAGTTTCGGCCATCGGGAAAGTTTCCGGGGTAATCGGTATTGTACCGGGACCACCGGAAGGGTCCCGGGGGTCCACCGGGTGGGGCCACCTATCCCGGAGGGCCCCATGGGCTGAAGTGGGAGGGGAATCAGCCCCTGGTGTGATGGTGCACCCCCCATGGGCCTCCCCCTGCGCCTAGGGTTGGAAATCCTAGGGGTGGGGGCGCCCCACTTGGCTTGGGGGGAAAGTCCCCCTTGGACGCCGCCCCCCTTGGAGATCCCATCTCCTAGGGCCGGCGCCCCCCTAGGGTCCCTATATATAGTGGGGGGAAGGGAGGGCAGCCGCACCAAGTCTTTGCCGCCTCCCTCTCCCCACGTAACACCTCTCTCTCTCTCTCTCGTTGGAGCTTGGCGAAGCCCTGCCGAGATCACGCGGCTTCCACCACCACGCCGTCGTGCTGCTGGATCTCCATCAACCTCTCCTTCCCCTTGCTGGATCAAGAAGGAGGAGACGTCTTCTGAACCACACGTGTGTTGAATGCGGAGTTGCCGTTCGTTCAGCGCTCGGTCATCGGTGATTTGGATCACGACGAGTACGACTCCATCAACCCCGTTCTCTTGAACGCTTCCGCTCGCGATCTACAAGGGTATGTAGATGCACTCCCCTCTCCCTCGTTGCTAGATGACTCCATAGATTGATCATGGTGATGCGTAGAAAATTTTAAAATTCTGCTACGTTACCCAACAGTGGCATCATGAGCTAGGTCTATGCGTAGTTTCTATGCACGAGTAGAACACAAGTTGTTGTGGGCGTTGATTTTGTCAATTTACGTGCCGTTACTAGTCTTATCTTGATTCGGCGGCATCGTGGGATGAAGCGGCCTGGACCGACCTTACATGTAGGCTTACGTGAGACTGGTTCCACCGACTGACATGCACTAGTTGCATAAGGTGGCTAGAGGGTGTCTGTCTCTCCCACTTTAGTCGGATCGGATTCGATGAAAAGGGTCCTTATGAAGGGTAAATAGAAATTGGCATATCACGTTGTGGTTTTGGCGTAGGTAACAAATGTTCTTGCTAGAAACCTTGTGCACGTCCACCACCAAGTCCTTGCTTCCGGTCATATGATTTGTAGCTCCGCTATCGAGCAACCATGATCCCCCACCGGAAGCAAACACCTACAAGAGATCAATGCTTGGTTTTAGGTACCCATTTTGTAATGGGTCCTTTGATGTTAGTAACAAGGGTCTTTGGAACCCAAATAGACCATTCAATGTACTCATGAATAGAACCAACAAATTTGGCATAAACATGCCCATCACTAGCACGGCATAACACATAAGACGGGTTAAAATCGCCGGCTTTGTTGGGAGGGGTGGCATTGCCCTTCTTGACATTACCGCCCTTTGCAGTGTTCTTTTTCTTCTCCTAGGAGGCACTCTCTCCCTCCTTCACAAAGGTTTGCATGAGAGGAGGAGGTCTTTTGGTCTTGTCATTCTTCTTCTTGTTCTTGGAGTCAGGCACGTACCCAACCCCTTCCTTGGCCACAACTACCCTTTGGTTGATCAAGAGATCATTGAGGTTCTTATTGCCTTGTATGCAAGTCGCAAGGCCTCTCTCAAGTTGCTCCTTCAACTTAGCATTTTCCTCAACAAGATGTATATGCTCACAACACGGGTTAGTAGCATTTGCATTGTCAATTAAAACCATATGAGGAAAAGTCGCTTTCTCCTTAGTTTGCTTCACTTGGAGTTGATCATGAGACTCCTTAAGACTAGCGTGAATACCCTTCAAGGCCTTGTGGGCCTTGTCAAGTATATCAAACTCCTCTTTGAGTCTAGCAAGATCAACCCCAAGTTTGGCCTTCTCGGAATTTAGCACACGAGAAACAATGAGGACATGATCATAATCTTTCTTTAACTTAGCATGATCAACGTTGTGTGACTCCTCAAGAGCCAAACGAAGACCACGCTCTTCCTCAAAAGCATTGGAAAGATCCGAAATCTCATCGGCATAGTCACGACTATGCCCTTCCATCTTAGTGATGGTGTTTTTGTGAGCCTCGATCATGTCATTGGCTTCACCAAGTTGTTCCAAGAGAGCAACAAAGTGCTTCTTGGATTTTCCCTTGAGTTTGCCCATAAAGGCCTCAAAATCATTAGCCTCCACATTATCTTCATCAAGTTCATTAATGCTATCCGCCGGAGAAGGATGATTAATGATGGTAGTTTTGATGTTGGAGGTTACCTTGTTGGTGGCTTTAGCCATGAGGCACTTGGCGGTGATGCTCTCATTGGGTGAGTCGAAGAGAGATACCCGTGGAGTCGTCGCAATGGCAACGGAGGCCATGGCAACCGACTCATCATTTTCATCATCATCATCATCCTCATTGTACTCTTCTTGTACCACCAATGCCTTGGGAGGAGTCTTCTTGGTGAAGTTGCTCTTGTTGGGGAACGACTTGGCCTTGTCCTTTCGGATGAGCTTGCCACCATTGTCTTCCCTCTTCTCATATGGGCATTCCGCAACAAAATGACTCACGTTGCTGCAATTGTAGCAAGTCCTTACACGTTGCTTGCTCTTCGTGCCACTTGAGTTGTTTTTGCTAAAGTTTGGCCTCGAGTTTTTCTTGCTCCAAAATTGCCTTGAAGCAAGTGCCATGTGTTCATGATATTCATACTTCATATATTCGGGGTTGCTCTCCTCTTCTTCCTCTTCTTCTTCTTCAACGGTGAGCTTGGCCTTCAATGCAAGGTTAGGCCTCTTTGCCCTTTGAGAACGAAGCACCGCATTGTCGGCGGTCTTGTCCAAAATGTACATGGCCACAAACTCATCCAACACTTCGCTTGAGGTCAAAGTGTGGAAGTCCGGTCTTTGACGAATGACAGAGGACATGGCCTTGTGATAGGGCATCATTGCCTTGAGGAATTTTCGCTTGATCCAATTGTCATCCGTGTCCTTGCTCCCGTGATCTCGTAGTGAGACTGCGAGTTTGGTTACTCTCCGATAAAGCTCACGAGGTTCTTCATCTTCTTTCATTGCAAACTCATCGGCCTCATCTTGTACCACTTCATAGTTGGAGCATTGAATGCTTGCGCTTCCCCGGTAGAGAGAGACAACACAATGCCATGCATCTTTGGCCAAGGCGAAGGGACGAAGATGAGGTAGGTCTCCGGGTGGAATTGCATCTTGAATGATGAAGAGAGCATTCTCATTGAATTGATTGTCCGCGGCTTCTCGAGGAGTGAAGTTGCTTGGATCATGTGGATAGAAACCTTCTTCAATGATTCTCCAAAGGTTAGTGTTCACATGATTTAAATGACGTTTAAAGCGGTAAACCCAAGAATCAAAGTCCTCATTTTTTCACAATCTTAGGGGGAGGATCGGCATGATTCAAATGAGTGGAAGGAACCGGTCCACCATAAACAAGTGGTGGTTCCACATGGGAAAAGATGCCGGTGCCATTCTTACCACTAGAAGAAGAAGCCTTTTCACTACTAGCTTCCCCCTTGTCGGGGATAACATCCGTCACCTTGTTGGCGGGGTCACCCACTTTCAACGGTGCGGTGGATAGTTTAAGCCCCTCAAGAAATTTAGTAAACATGCTTTAAACTTCGGTCGTCATGGAGGTTTTCAATGTCTCCAAGGCCACATTGAACTCCTCACGAGAGATCGAGGTTCCCCCATCGCCCGTAGACGAGATCGGATTCACACCGGAGTGTTCCTCCACACCGTCTACGGTATCAACCATACTCTTTGGACGATAAAGTCCTTAATAAAGAGACGAGGCTCTGATACCAATTGAAAGGATTGATATGGTTGACTAGAGGGGGGTGAATAGGCAACTACCAATTTTTACTTTTCTTTACCAAATTAAACTTTGCATCAAAGTAGGTTGTCTAGATGTGCAATTAGGTGAGCAACCTATATGATGCAATAACAACAAGCATACAAGCAAGCAAGAGAAGTAACACTAAAGAGCTTGCACAAGTAAAGGTAAGAGATAACCAAGAGTGGATCCGGTGAAGACGAGGATGTGTTACCGAAGTTCCTTCCTTTTGAGGGGAAGTACGTCTCCGTTAGAGCAGTGTGGAGGCACAATGCTCCCCAAGAAGCCACTAGGGCCACCGTATTCTCCTCACACCCGCACACAATGCGAGATGCCATGATTCCACCATTGGTGCCCTTGAAGGCGGCAACCGAACCTTTACAAACAAGGTTGGGGCAATCTCCACAACTTAATCGGAGGCTCCCAACAAAACCACGAAGCTTCACCACAATGGACTATGGCTCCGTGGTGACCTCAACCGTCTAGGGTGCTCAAACACCCAAGAGTAACAAGATCCGCTAGGGATGAGTGGGGGAATCGAAAATCCCTTAGTGGAAGTGTAGATCGGGGCCTTCTCAACCACTCCCGAGCAAATCAACAAGTTTGATTGGCTAGAGAGATAGATCGGGCAAAAATGGAGCTTGGAGCATTAAATGGAGCTTGAGCAATAAATGGAGCTTGAGGGGGGAAGAGGTGGGTCAAAGGGAAGAAGGGGACCCCTTTTTATAGTGGGGGCAACAATCCAACCATTGCCCCTCACCAACCAGCCCCGCACAGGGCAGTACTACCGCTAAGAGGGGGCGGTACTACCGCTAGGTCAGCGTTACTGCCGCACCAGCCAGCGGCACTGCCACGCAGAGGAGACTAGTAGGGAATAGGACCCAACGCGGTACTACCGCGGTGGTAGGGGCGGTACTACCGCTCCTGAAACGGTACTACCGCCTCTTCAACCGCAACTAGTGCCGCAAAACCCGACACGAGAAAAGACCCCTCGAGTCGAGGCGGTAGGAGCCAGACAGCCCAGCGGTACTATGGCAGCAGGGTCTCGGGCGGTACTACCGCTGTGGAGCGGAACTGCCGCTTGTGACCCTTCAGCCGTACTACCGCTGGTAGTGCGGTACTACTCCTGGGACACAGAAGAGAGAGAGAGAATCTCTCCAAAGAGGCTGAGGATGAGGCGGTGGTGCCAGGCACCCCAGCGATACTACTGCTGTGGAGTCATGGGCGGTACTACCGCTGTGGAGCGGTACTGCCGCTTGTGGCTCCTCAGCGGTACTACGGCTGGGTTGCGCGGTACTACCGCTGGGACCCAGACATGACAAAGAAAAGCGGAGAGATCTCTTCAATGGAATGGAAAAGCTCGGAGGGTGAGAAGCTGATGTGTACGTGTTGATTCCACCCATGCAATACCCCAGCGTACCCCTCTTGATAGTACGGTGCCCTCTACGCAACTAGTCCACCGAGAGAGAAATGAAAGAGCTACACCGTCTTGAAAGACACTCCGAAGGGAAGAAAACGTCTCGTGCCAGGGGTGAACCTATGAACCATTCAAAGCACATGATTAGTCCGCAAACATGTTGTCATCAATCACCAAAACTACCTTGAGAGAGATGCCGTAACATTAAGTTCATGGAGAAACGGAGTAATGCAATAAGAACGATGACATGATGTAGACAAGATCTATTCATGTAGGAATAGGCCCCATCTTGTTATCCTTAAGGCAACAATACATACGTGTCATGTCTCTTTCTATCATTGATATTGAGCACCACAAGATTGAACGTGATAACCCACAAGTATAGGGGATCGCAACAGTTTTTGAGGGTAGAGTATTCAACCCAAATTTCTTGATTTGACACAAGGGGAGCCAAAGAATATTTGTAAGTATTAGCAGTTGAGTTGCCAAATCAACCACACCTGCAGCAAAGAGAACATTAGCATAGTAATATGATAGTTTGATGCCAATGGTAACAGTAGCAATGGTAACGGTAACAACAGTAGCCGTTTTGTAGCAGTTGTGACAGTAGTAATAGAGATGGTAACTTAGCAAGAGCAATACGTGGAAAACTCGCAGGCATTGGATCGGTGAATTCATTGGATGATATTCATTATATATCAGTCATAACCTAGGGCGACACAGAACTATCTCCAGTTTTTAAATATAATGTAGGCATGTATTCCATAAATAGTCATGTGTGCTTATGAAAAAGAACTTGCATGGCATCTTTTGTCCTACCCTCCCGTGGCAGCGGGGTCCATTAGGAAACTAAGGGATATTAAGCCCTCCTTTTAGTAGAGTACTAGAACAAAGCATTAACATGCTGACATAGAGTGGGACTAATGCCCTTAAGATCATCAAGAGTATATCCAATAGCAGCATGGTGCTTCCTTAGAGTTTTCAATAATCTCTTTTCTTCATGCTCTGAAAGGTTAGCACTAATAATAACAGGATATATCTTCTTTTCATCAAGATAAACATATTTCAAAGTATCAGGTAATTGTTTAAGCTCAAACACGGGATCGCTCTTGGGTGAAAGTGGATCTCCAAGAGTCCAAACAGGCAAATTGTGTTTCAAAATAGGCATTTGTTTAAAGAATATCTCATCTATTCCATTTCTTTCATTCATATGCATATCATTTTCATGGTTTAACAAATATTGTTCTAACGGATCAGTAGGTGGTATGGCAATAGAAGCAAGACAAATTATTTCATCTTTACTAGGAAATTCTTTAGCATGAGGTTGTCTACGGAACTTGGAGAAATTAAACTCATGACACACATCGCCAAAATTAACATTGACCATTTCTTTAGTGCAATCAATCTTGGCATTCACCGTATTCAAGAAAGGTTTACCAAATATAATGGGACAAAATCATCTTGTGGGGAACCAAGAACTAGAAAATTAGTAGGATATTTTTCCCCACACAAGACTTCAACATCTCCAACAATCCCAAGTGGTGTGATGGTATCTCTATTCGCAATTTTAATAGTAACATCAATATCTTCTATCTCAGCAGGTGCAATATCATTCATAATTTCTTCATCTAAGGTAAACTGGATAGCACTCACAGTAGCACCCAGATCACATAAGCCATGATAATAATGATCTCCTACTTTAACTGAGACAACAGGCATGCCAACAACAGGTTTATTCTTATATTTTTCATCAGGTTTAGCTATTCTAGTGGCATCATCACAGAAATAAATAACATGCCTATCAACATTATCAACCAAGAGCTTTAACCATAGCAACATTAGGTTCAACTTTAATTTGTTCAGAGGGTGTAGGTGTTCTTATATAACTTTTATTAATCACAGTTGAAACCTTAGCATGTTCTTTTATCCTAACAAGAAAAGGTGGTTTCTCAATGTAAGCAGTAGGAATAGCTGGATCAACATTACATGTAGTAGTTTCTACTCTGGCTTCAATGGGTTCTACAATTTTTACTTCAATGGGAGGATGATATTTGGACCACTTCTCTTTAGGGAGATCAACATGAGTAGCAAATGTTTCATAGAAAGAAGCTATTATCTCAGAGTCAAGCCCATATTTAGTGCTAAATTTATGAAAAGCATCGGTATCCATAAAAGTTTTAACACAATCAAACTCAAGCTTTATACCTGACTCCTTACCTTCTCAAGTTCCCAATCTTCAGAGTTGTGTTTAATTATTTCCAAAAGATCCTAGCTGAATTCAATAGTCTTCTTCATAAAAGAACCGATACAAGAAATATTGAGCATGGATTGATCATTACAAGAAAGCCGAGCATAAAAATTCTGAATAATAATTTCTCTTGAGAGCTCATGATTGGGGCATGAATATAACATTGACTTAAGCCTCCCCCAAGCTTGGGCGATACTTTATCCTTCACGAGGCCAAAAATTATATATATATAATTCCGATCACGATGAACCAGATGCATAGGCTAAAACTTCTGATGAAATTCCAATTTCAATCGGTTCCAATCCCAAGTTCCAATATTATCACATAGCCTATACCATCTCAATGCCTTTCCCTTCAAAGATAAAGGTAAGACCTTCTTCTTGACTTCATCTTCGGGCAAACCTGCAAGCTTAAATAACCCACAAACTTCATCCACGTAGAGTAGATGCATATCAAGTTGTAGTGTTCCATCTCCTGCATAAGGATTAGCTAGCAGTTTCTCTATCATACCCGAAGGAATTTCATAATAAATATTTTTAGTAGGTGTAGTAGGTTCAGGGACAACTCTTTGTGCTTTCGTTCAAGGTGAAGATACCCCGAACAAGCCCCTCAAAGGATTATTTTCCATAGTGACAAGTGACAGTAGATTTCAACACGTAATAGAAAATTTTCCTTACCAAATTCCACTCACAAAAGGTGCTTCACTCTCCGGCAACGGCGCAAGAAAAGAGCCCTCATGACCCACAAGTATAGGGGATCAATCATAGTCCTTTAGATAATTAAGAGTGTCAAACCCAATGAAGAGCAGAAGGAAATGACAAGCGGTTTTTAGTAAGGTATTCTCTGCAGGCATTGAAATTATCTGTAACAGATAGTTTGGTAATAAGATAATTTGTAATGGGTAATAAGTAACAAGTGTAGCAAAGGTGTCCCAATTCTTTTTATAGTAAAGGATAAGCCTGGACGAACTCTTATATAAAGCAAAGCGCTCCATAGGACACATGAGAATTGTCGTCAAGTTAGTTTTCATCATGCTCATATGATTCACGTTTGTTATTTTGATAATTTGATATGTGGGTGGAATGGTGCTTGGCTGCTGTCCTTACCTGGACAAGCCTCCCACTTATGATTAACCCCTTTCGCAAGCATCCGCAATTATGAAATAAGAATTAAGATAAATCTAACCATAGAATGAAACATGTGGATCCAAATCAGCCCCTTACAAAGCAACACATAAACTAGGGTTTAAGATTTTGTCACTCTAGCAACCCATCATCTACTTTCTACTTCCCAATGCCTTCCCCTAGGTCCAAATCATTGTGAAGTGTCATGTAGTCGACATTCACATAACACCACTAGAGGAAAGACAACATACATCTCATCAAAATATTGAACGAATACCAAATTCACACGACTACTTATAACAAGACTTCTGCCATGTCCTCAGGAACAAAGGTAACTAGTCACAATGCATGTACATGTTCTAGATAAGAGGGGTAGTAAATATCATCAAGGATCTGAACATATGACCTTCCACCAAATAAACCGACTAGCAATAACTACAAGGAGTAATCAACACTACTAGCAACCCACAAGTACCAATCTGAGGTTTTGAGACAAAGATTGAATACAAGAGATGAACTAGGGTTTGAGAGGAGATGATTCTAGTGAAGATGTTCACAAAGATTGACCCTCCCTCGATGAGAGGATCATTGGTGCTGACGATGGCTTCGATTTCCCCCTCCCAAAGGGAAGTTTCCCCCGCAGAATTGCTCTGCCGGAGCCCTAGATTGCTTCTGCCCATGTTCCGCCTCGAGATGGCGGAGCTTCGTCCCGAAAGCCTCCTTATGATTTTTTCTAGGTCAAACCCTACGTATAGCAGAAGATGGACACCGATGGCTGGCCAGGGAGCTTACAAGCTCGAGAGGCGCGCCCTGGGGGTAGGGCACGCCCCTAGGCTTGTGGCCACCTGGTGGGTCCCCTTCTGTTGTTTCTTCGCCCAATATTTTTTATATATTCCAAATCAATTCTCCGTAAATTTTCAGGACATTTGAAGTTGTGCGGAATAGGTATCTCAGATTTGCTCCTTTCCGGTCCAGAATTCCAGCTGCTAGCATTCTCCCTCTTCATGTAAATCTTGTAAAATAAGAGAGAAGAGGCATAAGGATTGTACCATATGTTGGGAAACGTAGCATGCTATTCAAAAAAATTCATACGCTCACGCAAGATGTATCTAGGAGATGCATAGCAACGAGAGGGGGAGAGCATCTTCATACCCTTGAAGATCGCAAAGCAGAAGCGTTTATCAACGCGGTTGATGTAGTCGTACACCTTCATGATCCATCCCGATCAAGTACCGAAAGTACGGCACCTCCGTGTTCAGCACACGTTCAGCTCGATGATGTCCTCGCCTTCTTGATCCAGCAAGAGGGGCGAAGTAGTAGATGAGTTCCGGCAGCACGACGGCGTGGTGACGGTTTTGGTGCAGAACAATCTTCGCAGGGCTTCGCCAAGCACAACGGAAACTATGACAGAGGATAAACTAGAGGGACGGGGTTGTCGGCACACGGCTTGGTGTTTCTTGATGTGTTCCAGGTGCGAGCCCCGCCCCTCTATTTATATGTTGAGCCCTGGGGGTCGAAACCTGGAGTAAAAGCCTCCTCAAAGTCGGTTTTGCCCACAAGGAAGAGTCCTTCTCAGACTTCCAGGACCAGACGCCACAGTCCTTGGCGTCTGGCCCACACGCCATGGGACTCGGCGTCTGGCCCAGGGCCAGACGATAGGGTCTCCGGCGTTTGGCCCCCTGGCCTCCGCGAAACTCCTTTTGCACTGACCTAAAGCCCCGTGGGCTTCACCCCTTGGCTGAACCATATCATCCTATATAACAATCTTTATAACCAGACCATTCCGGAGCTCCTCGTCATGTCCATGATCTCATCTGGGACTCCGAACAACATTCGATCACCAACATACATAACTCATACAGTACTATATCATCAACGAACGTTAAGAGTAAGGACCCTACAGGTTCGAGAACTATGTAGACATGACCGAGACACCTCTCCCGTCAATAACCAATAGCGGAACATGGATGCTCATATTGGCTCCTACATATTCTATGAATATCTTTATCGGTCAAACTGTAATGACAACATACGTTATTCCCTTTGTCATCGGTATGTTACTTGCCCGAGATTTGATCGTCGGTATCTTCATACCTAGTTCAATCTCGTTACCGACAAATCTCTTTACTCGTTTCATAATACATCATCCCGCAACTAACTCATTAGTCACTTTGCTTGCAAGGCTTCTTATGATGTGCATTACCGAGAGGGCCCAGAGATACCTATCCGATACTTGGAGTGACAAATCCTAATCTCGATCTATGCCAACCCAACAAATACCTTCGGAGATAACTATAGAGCATCTTTATAATCACCCAATTACATTGTGACGTTTGATAGCACACAAGGTATTCCTCTGGTATCCAGGAGTTGCATAATCTCATAGTCGAAGGAATATGTATTTGACATGAAGAAAGCAATAGCAATAAAACTGAACGATCAACATGCTAAGATAACGGATGGGTCTTGTCCATCACATCATTCTCCTAACGATGTGATCCCATTCATCAAATGACAATACATGTCTATGGTTAGGAAACTTAATCATCTTTGATTAACGAGCTAGTCTAGTAGATGCTTAATAGGGACACGGTGATTTGTCTATGTATCCACACATGTATCAAGTTTTCGGTTAATCCAATTCTAGCTGAATAATAAACATTTATCATGATATAAGAAAATATAAAATAACAACTTTATTATTGCCTCTAGGGCATATTTCCTTCACCATAACGTGAAATAATAGTCCATAATGCAATAAATATCAACGTGATGCAAAATGGATGTATCACATCCCCAACGCAGACCCTCAAACTGCCCACATACGTCTGGATAGCGTAGTCCGGACGTGTTGCACCATCCAGCACGATACTGTATCGGTCTGCTAGGCGGTCCGGGCAAACTGGAGACAAAGTGGGGGAGGGCTTTGCGGGCGTTCGGACCACTGGCACGTCCGCTTTTGACTACCCTGGCCCATCCAAACCCCCTCCCTTGCCCACACGCGCTTCCCGCCCGAAAAGGTCAGTGCCACTCGAGAGTGTCACTGCCGCACTCATGCCTGGCCAGAGCGGGCGTGACCTCTCACTGGCGCCGACATTGAAGCGACCCGGCAGCCGAGAGAGTGCCGCTTCCCGGTGCACGCGACTGCTCCGCATTCAAGCGAGACCAAAGTCGTCTGTCACCCTACATTAATGACATGCGGTTACCGAGGAAGCTTCTCTGGCGCCACCCGCCCATCTGTCTGCCGCCCACCATTGCCATTCGCCTGCTATAAACTCCAACCCCAGCCATGGCGCAGTCATCCTCCTTCGATCCCTTTCTCCTCTGCGCACCACTCCTACCATGGCCTCCTCACGGTCCAAGCGCTTTTCCCCTCCGTCTAAAGCCAAGCTCGGCGGGCTGAAAATCGTCGGCCTATTAGCCGCTCAAGCTGCGGTGGCGGAGGCAAAGCTAGAAAGCGCCGAGGCGGAACTGGAGAAGGCGAAGGCAAGTGCCGGAGCTTCAGTTCTCACGGCTCAAATGGGGAATGGGTGCCGGCGGTCATTTAGATTAGGTTTAGAATAGGTGATTAGTTGAAATATGTCCGAAATTATACCTCTAGAGCCAGACAAGTTCCCCTTTTAGTTGAAGTATGTCCAAAATGTAATGAATTTCGTCCGTATGAAATCCGCCGTATTTGCGTGAATCTCTTTCGGTTTATATGAAAATACATCGTGTTTGCATGAATTTCATTCATTTAGTTTGAACATTGGTTGAAAATGTAAGCGGGCAATGTTGGATGGCGGTCTCCGACATGAGTGTCCGCGGACTGACAACCCTGTTCTCAAATGGATGCCAGAGCAAATTTGAGGGTCACCGTTGTAGATGCCCTTAGCAATAAGATTTTCTACTTTATTTATTATCTAGCCTACCTCCTTGCGTGATAACCTTTATTGGAACCTGTGTGTAGCTGGTTAATAATTTACAACCCGCATATCTTCTCTCTCATTTTCTGTCTACTTCAACTCAGCAAAAACGTAAAATTCTTATAGTCTGCTTACGTCTAAAAGTACCATTGTACTATTTGAGCTCAGGATGAACAGTAAATTCCAAAAAAAAATCTAAACAATCTTAATTTCTTTCTGGGTGCAAACTTTCACAAATGCTCCTAGTGCATGGAAATTTTCATCCCGAAATAACATTTGTGGAATGGCAAAAAAATAGCACGCCAAAATGTTTTCAAAATAGTATTTTTGGAGCGTCGACTTTGTTTTTTTACCACGACTTCCAGGAATGTTGTTTTATGATGAATTTTTGCAAGCACATAAAACATTTGTCAAATCTTGCACCAAAAAAATTTCAGAATCTTTTGACTATCTTTCCCCCCTGATTTTACTGTTCATCGGGGTGCATATGAGCTCGGGTGTAGATACATCGTGTCCGTTTACCTCATCTTTTTATACCGGCTCTCGTCCAAAGATGAAGTGCAGTGTGCCAAGTACTACTCCCTCCATTCACAAATATAAAATATTTTAGATATTTTAAGACGAACTGCACGGATCAAAATGAGTGAACAAACACACTAGAATATGGCTATATACACCCAATTTAGATTTTTTAAAATATCTTATATTTGTGAACGAAGGGTGCACGTGGTTACGGCCGGGTTTTACTTCATCTCAAGTAATCCCTCTATAAAAAAATATAAGAGCGTTTACATCACTAAGATAGTGATATGAGCGCTCTTATATTTCTTTACGAAGGAAGTACTGTAGTAATGATTTGTTTTGGTTTGAATGTTAGGAATGACTCGCTGGTATTGCTATGCACCACACCATTGTTCCCTGCCCGTCCTCTAGCTAGTCCGGAGAAACACTTCGGTGGAGCAGGACGGATTCTGCATTCAGACCCAAATCCATATGTCGTAATATCTATAAGATGGATTCAAGACATGTGTCTTTTGTCAAAATGACGAGATTATTAAATATTTATTTTTTGAGTGTAAGTTTACTCGGACAGTTTGGGTCATGGTTCAAGTAGTTTCGAATTTATACACATCACGTAGTGCACGGAATATATTCGGCAACTGGTTGCGGGGTATTTATAAATAATTTTCTACACATATTTTTGTGGGAGCGGCGGCTTTATGCTGGGCAATGTGGCTCACCAGGAATGATGTGGTTTTTAATTATAAATGTGTCCCATCTCCTATGCAGGTTATTCATATTTGTACACGATGGCTCCGTACATGGTCTATCCTGCAGAAGCCGAAAGACAGGGACCTTTTTATGATGACGTCTACATGGCTGGAGCGTACGGCCAGGTAGGTTTTCTACCCAGATGGATGGCGGTGTGATTTACGGATAGGGTCTACCGTTTCTTAGGCTGGACACGATTTATTGCTTGTCTTTGTATCGAATTATTTTATTTTAGAGTGCTCTGAACTTTTGGCTGTGTGCATCTAGCTATGCAGAGACCGGGCTTTCTTTCAATATGATTATATCATCTTGAATATATCTATTCAATGAAAAGTGCTTTATATAAAAAAAGTCAATTTAAATTTACTTCCGCTTAGTTCGTTCGTGCGTGTGCATGCATGTCAGCCCCATGCTGATCTCTCACCAAATACTAGTATATGCACACGTCAGACGGCCGGGTTTCCCTGGCATCTGGACGTGACATGCCTCGCCTGCTAATACGACCACATGTACACTACACATTTCCACATCGAAGCAGGCAGGCTATTAACTGCCATCGTCATTAGCTAAAGGTCGCGAAACTAGAATTGGTGGTTGTGCCATCGCTGCTTTTGTTTGCCTCCCTCGTGTTTCCCGCCACCGCAAACAAAAACAGTAAGGTGGGGGGCCAGCATCTTAATTCCAAATTAGTGTACGTGGCTATACTATGCAGTATCAGGCTGTGAAGAAAATTCTCATACTAAAACCGCTCGTGTTTTCTAATTTATCTCTACACGCAACGCACACCGGTGAGGCGGTGACCAGAAAGCCCACAGACAATGGTAGATTATTGTTCCCACGCCAAACAGGTGGATTTTGTTTTATGAAACAGCAGGTCCAAACTGGCGCGGGGTATACATACATATATAAACTTAATTTATATATGCCTCCTTTGCGTAAAAGTACTTGTAGCCAATCAGCGACAGTTAATATGAACTAGAGGGGGTATTATATTCCAAACAATGGCATACGTGCAAAGTCTTGTATGCAGCGTTAAAGATTGCCATGCAAAGATTGACCAAAGACCAAGATTATCTTTTCGAAAAAAAAAGAACCAAGATTATCATACAAATCGAGTGGCCAGTCCAGTTGGTCCTAGGATTTGCGGTTAGTTTTGTACCGGGGCGAATTCGCAAGCCTTGTAGGTCATTGTTTCATACTCCCTCCGTCCTTAAAAATGTGTATTTCTAATTTTGTTGGAGGGTCAAACTATCTTAAAGTTTGACCGAGTTTGTGCAAAAATATGTCAATGTCTGTGAAACCAAATAGGTATATGACGAAAATATATTTTATCATGAATCTAATGCTACTAATTTGATGGCATAAATATTGTTCTATTATTATATAAATACGGTCAAACATAAAAAAGTTTGACTTTCCAACAAAGTTGGAAGTACACTTTTTTAAGGACGGAGGGAGTAGGCTCACCACCCATCTCGCCGAGTGGAGTAGGAGACTATTCTCCAAAGCCAAGGTCCACCTTCACGCGTCCCTCTTATTGATCCTCCAGTTTGACATGGCTCAGGAATTCCGCTTCTTATCGGCCCAGGAGCTTGAGCTGCATTTTGACCTCAAGAGACGGGTCATTAGCTTGGATGTGCCTGAGAGGGCACGGGACAAGCAAAGTTCAAGATTTGCGAATTTGAAAGATGGCGACACGAACACAAATTTTTTCCAACGTCGCATAAACGCGAGAAGACAAAAGAATCACATTCATAGAATCAAGCATAACCATGGTTGGGTAATCGAGCATGAGGTCAAGGAAAAGATCATCCATGATCATTTTTTCCGACGTAATGGGAAGGGCGAGAGACGAGCAATAGAGATTATAATTGGGAGGATCTAAACATTGCACCTCAAAATTTGGAGGAGCTTGGGGACCCCATTTCAGTGGACAAGGTTAGGAATGCAATCAACGACATGCCGAGCGACAAGGCACCCAGCCCAGACGGCTTCACGTGCGTCTTTTTCAAGAAGTGTTGGGACATCGTCAAGCATGACATCATGAGGGCCATACACCTCTTCAACTCCTTACATACATCAAATCTTCACTTCCTCAACTCCGCAAATGTGGTTCTCTTGCCCAAGAAGAAGGATGTAGAGGGGATTGCTCACTATAGACCCACTTGTTGGGGAACGTGGCATGCAATTTCAAAAACATTCCTACGCTCACGCAAGATCTATCTAGGAGATGCATAGCAACGAGAGGGGGAGAGTGTGTCCACGTACCTCATAGACCGAAAGCGTAAGCGTTTGACAACGCGGTTGATGTAGTCGAACTCCTTCTCGTTTCGACCGATCAAGCACCGAACATACGGCACCTTCGAGTTCCGCACACGTTTAGCTCGATGACGTCCCTCGAACTCTTGATCCAACAAAGTGTCGAGGGAGAGTTTCGTCAGCACGATGGCGTGCTGACGGTGATGATGAAGTGATCCACGCAGGGCTTCGCCTATGCAATACGACAATATGACCGAAGGTGTAAACTGTGGAGGGGGCGCCGCACACGGCTAACAATCGTTGTTGTGTGTTCTAGCGGTGCCCCCCCCCCTCATATATATAGGTTGGAGGGGACGAGAGGCAGCCAAGGGGGCACCCCAAGTAGGAGGAATCCTACTTGGGCGCCTCCCAATTCGGCCTCCCCCCTTCCATATTAATTCAGAGGGGGAACGAAGGAGGAGGGAGGAGAGAAGGGAGGATGAGGCTGAATTGCTCCCCTTCCTTTCTCTCTTCCCCTCTTTCCTTCCCCCCTTATTTCGGCCTACATGGGGCGCACCAGCCCCCTAGGGGCTGGCCTGTCCCCTTCTTGGCCCATTAGGCCCATGTAATTGCCGGTGGGGATGCCCGAAACCCCTTCTGGTGACCCGATATGTACTCGGTACCCCCGGAACACTTCCGGTGTCCGAATATCATCGTCCAATATATGAATCTTTACCTCTCGACCATTTCGAGACTCCTCGTCATGTCTGTGATCTCATCCGGGACTCCGAACAACATTCGGTCACCAAATCACATAACTCATATAATACAAAATCGTCATCGAACGTTAAGCGTGCAGACCCTACAGGTTCGAGAACTATGTAGACATGACCGAGACACCTCTCCGGTCAATAACCAACAGCGGAACCTAGATGCTCATATTGGTTCCCACATATTCTACGAAGATCTTTATTGGTCGTACCATAATGACAACATACATTATTCCCTTTGTCATCGGTATGTTACTTGCCCGAGATTCGATCGTCGGTGTCTTCATACCTAGTTCATTCTCATTACCGACAAGTATCTTTACTCGTTACATAATACATCATCCCGCAACTAAATCATTAGTCACATTGCTTGCAAGGCTTCTTATGATGTGCATTACCGAGAGGGCCCAGAGATACCTCTCCGATACTCGGAGTGACAAATCCTAATCTCGATCTATGTCAAGCCAACAAACACCTTCGGAGATACCTGTAGAGCATCTTTATGATCACCCAGTTACGTTGTGACGTTTGATAGCACACAATGCATTCCTCCGGTATCCGAGAGTTGCATAATCTCATAGTCGAAGGAATATGTATTTGACATGAAGAAAGCAATAACAATAAAACTGAACGATCATTATGCTAAGCTAACGGATGGGTCTTGTCCATCACATAATTCTCCTAATGATGTGATCCCGTTCATCAAATGACAACACATGTCTATGGTTAGGAAACTTAACCATCTTTGATTAACGAGCTAGTCTAGTAGAGGCTTAATAGGGACACAGTGATTTGTCTATGTATCCACACATGTATCAAGTTTCTGGTTAATATAATTCTAGCATGAATAATAACCATTTATCATTATATAAGGAGATATAAAATAACAACTTTATTATTGCCTCTAGGGCATATTTCCTTCAGTGTCCCACTTGCACTAGAGTCAATAATCTAGTTCAGATCGCCATGTGATTTAACACCAATAGTTCACATCTTTATGTGATTGACACCCATAGTTCACATCACCATGTGACCAACACCCAAAGGGTTTATTAGAGTCAATAATCTAGTTCACATCGCTATGTGATTAACACCCAAAGAATACTAAGGTGTGATCATGTTTTGCTTGTGAGAGAAGTTTAGTCAACGGGTCTGCCACATTCATATTCGTATGTATTTTGCAAATTTCTATGTCTACAATGCTCTGCATGGAGCTACTCTAGCTAATTGCTCCCACGTTCAATACGTATCTAGATTGAGACTTAGCGTCATCTAGATCAGTGTCAAAGCTTGCATCGACGTAACTCTTTACGACGAACTCTTTATCACCTCTATAACCGAGAAACATTTCCTTAGTCCTCTTTAGGTACCTAAGGATAATTTTGACCGTTGTCTAATGATCTACTTCTAGATCACTATTGTGCCCCCTTGCCAAACTCATGGCAAGGTATACAATAGGTCTGGTACATAGCATGACATATTTTATAGAACCTATGGCTGAGGCATAGGGAATGACTTTCATTCTCTCTCTATCTTCTGTCGTGGTCGGGTTTTGAGTCTTACTCAACTTCACACCTTGCAACACAGACAAGAATCCTTTCTTTGACTGATCTATTTTGAACTTCTTCAAAAAAATTGCCAAGGTATGTGCTTTGTGATAGTCTTTTAAGCGTCTCGATCTATCCCTATAGATCTTGATGCCCAATATTCAAGTAGCTTCACTGAGGTCTTTTCATTGAAAAATTCTTATTCAAGTATCCTTTTATGCTATCCAGAAAGTCTATCATTTCCGTTCAATAATATGTCATCCACATATACTATCATAAATGCTACAGAGCTCCCACTCACTTTCTTGTAAATACAGGCTTCACCGAGTCTGTATAAAACCATATGCTTTGATCACCTTATCAAAGTGTATATTCCAACTCCGAAATGCTTGCACCAGTCCATAGATGGATCGCTGGAGTTTGCACACTTTGTTAGCACCTTTAGGATTGACAAAACCTTTTGGTTGCATCATATAGAACTCTTCTTTAAGAAATCCATTAAGGAATGCAGTTTTGACATCCATTTGCAAGATTTCATTAAATGCGGCAATTGCTAACATGATTCAGACAGACTTAAGCATCGCTATGACTTAGAAAATCTCATCGTAGTCAACACTTGAACTTGTCGAAAACCTTTTGTGACAAGTCGAGCTTTGTAGATAGTAACACTACTACTATCAGTGTCTGTCTTCCTCTTGAAGATCCATTTATTCTCAATGGCTTGTCGATCATTGGGCAAGTCCACCAAAGTCCACACTTTGTTCTCAAAAATGGATCATATCTCAGATTTCATGGCCTCAAGCTATCTGTCAGAATCTGGGCTCATCATAGCTTCTTCATAGTTCACAAATTAGCCATGGTCTAGTAACACGACTTCCAGGACAGGATTACCGTACCACTCTGGTGCGGAACATGCTTTGTTCAACCTAGAAGGTCCAGTAGAAACTTGATCCAAAGTTTCATGATCATTATCATTAGCTTCCTCTCTAGTTGGTGTAGGCATCACGGGAACGGATTTCACTGATGTGCTACTTTTCAATTCGAGAGAAGGTACAATTACCTCATCAAGTTCTACTTTCCTGCCACTCACTTCTTTTGAGAGAAACTCCTTTTCTGGAAAGGTTCCATTCTCGGCAACAAAGATCTTGCCTTCGGATCTGTGGTAGAAGGTGTTCCCAATTGTTTCCTTAGGGTATCATATGAAGATGCACTTCTCCGATTTGGGTTTGAGCTTTATCAGGCTGAAGCCTTTTGACATAAGTTTTGCAACCCCAATCTTTAAGAAACAACAGCTTAGGTTTCTTGCCAAACCATAGTTCATACGATGTCATCTCAACGGATTTAGACGCTGCCCTATTTAATGTGAATGCAGTTGTCTCTAATGCATAACCCTAAAACGATAGTGGTATATCGGTAAGAGACATCATCTATCGCACCATATCTAATAAAGTACGATTACGATGTTCGGACACACCATTTCGCTGTGGTGTTTCAGGTGGCGTGAGTTTTGAAACTATTCCACATTGTTTTAAATGAAGGCCAAACTCGTAACTCAAATATTTGCCTCCGCGATCAGATCGTAGAAACTTTATTTTCTTGTTACAATGATTCTCCACTTCACTCTAAAATTCTTTGACCTTTTCAAATGTTTCAGACTTGTGTTTCATTAAGTAGATATACCAATTGTCGGTGTCAAAACCGCCAGATCTCGGGTAGGGGGTCCCAAGCTGTGTGTCATGAATCGATGGGTAACAGGAGACAAGGGACACGATGTTTATCCAGGTTCGGGCCCTCTTAATGGAGGTACCCTACTTCCTGCTTGATTGATCTTGATGAATATAGAGATTACAAGAGTTTATCTACCTCGGGATCATATGTTGTGGTCTAAAACCTAAGGGTATGATGAGTAATATCATAATGATCTAGCCTCTCCCTATCGACTAGCCCGGCCATGGCTTATATAATGTACCAGAGGCCTAGGATAACAAGAGTCCTAGTCGAATACGTCGGTAGAGAGGAGTCCTTGCCTTGATCACCAAGTCTTGTGGAATCTTCCTCGTGCATACATCGGATGTCCAAACTAGCCCATGAGTAAACGACCATGGGGGTCCTCGTCCCAATCCAACTGATCGGGAGACAACGTGGTGACTACCCCCTAGTCTAGGACACCGTCACCCATATCTGCTTAAATCATCTGTGAAGGTCAGAAAATAACGATACCCGCCACGAGCCTTAACACTCATCGGACCACATACATCGGTATGTATTATTTCCAATAAGTTAGTGGATAGCTCCATTGTTTTGGAGACTGGAGTTTTAGTCATCTTGCCCATGAGACATGGTTCGCAAGCATCAAATGATTCATAATCAAGTGATTCCAAAATTCCATCCGCATGGAGTTTCTTCATGCGCTTTACACCAATATGACCTAAACGGCAGTGGCACAAATATGTTGCACTATCATTATCATCTTTGCATCTTTTGGCATCAATATTATGAATATGTGTATCACCACGATCGAGACTCAACAAAAATAGACCACTCTTCAAGGGTGCATGACCATAAAAGATATTACTCGTATAAATAGAACAACCATTATTCTCCGATTTAAATGAATAACCGCCTCATATTAAACAAGATCCAGATATAGTGTTCATGCTCAACGCTGGCACCAAATAACAATTATTCAGGTCTAAAACTAATCCAAAAGGTAGATGTAGAGGTAGCGTGCTGACGGTGATCACATCGACCTTGGAACCATTCCCGACGCGCATCGTCACCTCATCCTTAGCCAACCTTCATTTAATCTGTAGCCCCTGTTTCGAGTTATAAATA
Source organism: Triticum aestivum (assembly GCF_018294505.1). Lineage (NCBI taxonomy): Eukaryota > Viridiplantae > Streptophyta > Magnoliopsida > Poales > Poaceae > Triticum > Triticum aestivum. Next base: position 163,557,803 of record NC_057803.1, on the reverse strand, counting down.
TGAGCAACCGAACCAGTATCAAATACCCAGGCACTACTACGAGCATTAGTAAGGTGCACTCAATAACATGTATATCAAATATACCTATGTTCACCTTGCCATCCTTCTTATCCGCCAAATACTTGGGGCAATTCCGCTTCCAGTGACCAATCCCTTTGTAGTAGAAGCACTCAGTTTTAGCCTTAGGTCCAGACTTGGGCTTCTTCCCGGGAGTGGCAACTTTCTTGCCATTCTTGTTGAAGTTCCCCTTCTTTCCTTTGCCCTTTTTCTTGAAACTAGTGGTCTTGTTAACCATCAACACTTGATGCTCGTTTTTGATTTCTACCTCCGCAGCTTTGAGCATAGCGAAGAGCTCGGGAATTGTCTTTTCCATCCCTTGCATATTATAGTTCATCATGAAGCTTTTGTAGCTTGGTAGCAGTGATTGGAGAACTCTGTCAATTACACTATCATCTGGAAGATTAACTCCCAGCTGAGTCAAGTGGTTATGATACCCAGACACTCTGAGTATGTGTTCACTGACAGAATTGTTCGCTTCCATCTTGTAGTTATAGAACTTGTTGGAGACTTCATATCTCTCAACTCGGGCATTTGCTTGAAATATTAATTTCAACTCCTGGAACATCTCATATGGTACATGACGTTCAAAATATCTTTGAACTCTCGATTCTAAGCTGTAAAGCATGGCACAATGAACTATCGAGCAGTCATCAGATTGAGCTTGCCAGATGTTCATAACATCAGCATCTGCTCCTGCAGTAGGCCATTCACCTAGTGGTGCATCAAGAACATAATTCTTTTGTGCAGCAATGATGATAATACTCAAGTTACGGACCCAGTCCGTGTAGTTGCTACCATCATCTTTCAACTTAGCTTTCTCTAGGAACGCATTAAAATTCAAGGGAACGATAGCACGGGCCATTGATCTACAACATAGTTATGCAAAAACTAACATGACTAAGTTCATGATAAATTAATTTCAATTAATCATATTACTTAAGAGCTCCCACTTAGATAGACATCTCTCGAGTCATCTAAATGATCACATGATCCAAATCAACTAAACCATGTCCGATCATCAACTGAGATGGAGTAGTTTTCAATGGTGAACATCTCTATGTTGATCATATCTACTATATGATTCACGTTCGACCTTTCGGTCTCCAGTGTTCCGAGGCCATGTCTGTACATGCTAGGCTCGTCAAGTTTAACCCGAGTATTCTACATGTGCAAAACTGTTTTGCACCCGTTGTATTTGAACGTAGAGCTTATCACACTCGATCATCAAGTGGTGTCTCAGCACGACGAACTGTCGCAACGGTGCATACTCAGGGAGAACACTTATACCTTGAAATTTTAGTAAGGGATCATCTTATAATGCTACCGCCGTACTAAGCAAAATAAGATGCATAAAAGATAAACATCACATGCAATCAAAATATATGACATGATATGGCCATCATCATCTTGTGCCTTTGATCTCCATCTCCAAAGCACCGTCATGATCTCCATCGTCACTAGCTTGACAGCTTGATCTCCATCGTAGTGTCGTGATCGTCTCGCCAACTATTGCTTCTACAACTATCGCTAACACATAGTGATAAAGTAAAGCAATTACATGGCGTTTGCATTTCATACAATAAAGAGACAACCATAAGGCTCCTGTCGGTTACCAGTGACTTTTACAAAACATGATCATCTCATACAATAATGTATATCACATCATGTCTTGACCATATCACATCACAACATACCCTGCAAAAACAAGTTAGACGTCCTCTACTTTGTTGTTGCAAGTTTTATGTGGCTGCTATGAGCTTCTAGCAAGAACCGTTCTTACCTATGCATCAAAACCAGAATGGTGATTTATCAAGTTTGATGTTTTAACCATCAACAAGGACTGGCCGCAGTCAAATTCGATTCAACTATAGTTGGAGAAACAGATACCCGCTAGCCACCTTTATGCAAAACTAGTTGCATGTCTACCGGTGGAACCGGTCTCATGAACGTGGTCATGTAAGGTTGGTCCGGGCCGCTTCGTCCAACAATACCGCCAAATCAAAATAGGACACTGGTGGTAAGAAGTATGACGATCACCATCCACAGCTCTTTGTGTTCTACTCGTGCATATCATCTACGCGTAGACCTGGCTCTAATGCCACTGTTGGGGAACGTAGCATGCAATTTAAAAAAAAATCCTACGCTCACGCAAGATCTATCTAGGAGATGCATAGAAACGAGAGGGGAAGAGTGTGTCATTGATAACGGGATCACATCATTAGGAGAATGATGTGATGGACAAGACCCAATCCTAAGCATAGCACAAGATCGTGTAGTTCGTCTGCTGGAGCTTTTCCAGTGTCAAGTATCATTTCCTTATACCATGAGATCGTGTAACTCCTGGATGCCGTCGGAGTGCTTTGGGTGTACCAAACATCACAACGTAACTAGGTGACTATAAAGGTATACTACAGGTATCCCCGAAAGTATCTGTTGGGTTGACATGGATCGAGACTGGAATTTGTCACTCCGTATGTCGGAGAGGTATCTCTGGGCCCACTCGGTAATGCATCATCATAACTAGCTCAATGTGACCAAGTGTTTGGTCACGGGATCATGCATTACGGTACGAGTAAAGTGACTTGCCGGTAACAAGATTGAATGAGGTATTGGGATACCGATGATCGACTCTCGGGCAAGTAACGTACCGATTGACAAAGGGAATTGTATACGGGATTGATTGAATCCTCGACATCGTGGTTCATTCGATGAGATCATCGTGGAACATGTGGGAGCCAACATGGGTATCCAGATCCCACTATTGGTTATTGACTGGAGAGTCTCAGTCATGTCTACATGTCTCCCGAACCCGTAGGGTCTACACACTTAAGGTTCGGTGACACTAGGGTTGTAGAGATATTAGTATGCGGTAACCTGAAAGTTGTCCGGAGTCCCGGATGAGATCTCGGACGTCACGAGGAGTTCCGAAATGGTCCGGAGGTGAAGATTTATATATAGGAAGTCCAGTTTCGACCATCGGGAAAGTTTCGGGGGTAATCGGTATTGTACCGGGACCACCGGAAGGGTCCCAGGGGTCCACCGGGTGGGGCCACCTATCCCGAGGGCCACATGGGCTGAAGTGGGAGGGGAATCAGCCCCTGGTGGGCTGGTGCGCCCCCCATGGGCCTCCCCCTGCGCCTAGGGTTGGAAACCCTAGGGGTGGGGGGCGCCCCACTTGGCTTGGGGGGCAAGTCCCCCTTGTCTGCCGCCCCCCCCCCCTTGGAGATCCCATCTCCTAGGGCCGGCGCCCCCGTAGGGGCACTATATATAGTGGGGGGAAGGGAGGGCAGCCGCACCAAGTCTCTGCCGCCTCACTCTCCCCATGTAACACCTCTCTCTCTCGTTGGAGCTTGGCGAAGCCCTGCCGAGATCACCACTGCTTCCACCACCGCGCCGGCGTGCTGCTGGATCTCCATCAACCTCTCCTTCCTCTTGCTGGATCAAGAATGAGGAGACGTCTTTCGAACCACACGTGTGTTGGACACGGAGTTGCCGTCCGTTCGGCGCTCGGTCATCGGTGATTTGGATCACGACGAGCACGACTCCATCAACCCCGTTCTCTTGAATGCTTCCGCTCGCGATCTACAAGGGTATGTAGATGCACTCCCCTCTCCCTCGTTGCTAGATGACTCCATAGATTGATCTTAGTGATGCGTAGAAAATTTTAAAATTCTGCTACGTTCCCCAACAATGGCATCGTGAGCTAGGTCTATGCGTAGTTTCTATGCACGAGTAGAACACAAGTTGTTGTTGGCGTTGATTTTGTCAATTTACTTGCCGTTACTAGTCTTATCTTGATTCAGCGGCATCGTGGGATGAAGCGGCCCGGACCGACCTTACACGTTCGCTTACGTGAGACTGGTTCCACCGACTGACATGCACTAGTTGCATAAGGTGGCTAGAGGGTGTGTCTCTCCCACTTTAGTCGGATTGGATTCGATGAAAAGGGTCCTTATGAAGGGTAAATAGAAATTGGCATATCACGTTGTGGTTTTGGCGTAGGTAAGAAACGTTCTTGCTAGAAACCTATAGCAGCCACGTAAAAACTTGCAACAACAATTAGAGGACGTCTAACTTGTTTTTGCAGCATGTGCCATGTGATGTGATATGGCCAAAAGGATGTGATGAATGATATATGTGATGTATGAGATTGATCATGTTCTTGTAATAGGAATCACGACTTGCATGTCGATGAGTATGACAACCGGCAGGAGCCATAGGAGTTGTCTTAATTTATTTATGACCTGCGTGTCAACATAAACATCATGTAATTACTTTACTTTATTGCTAAACCGTTAGCCATAGTAGTAGAAGTAATAGATGACGAGATAACTTCATAAAGACACGATGATGGAGATCATGATGATGGAGATCATGGTGTCATGCCGGTGACGATGATGATCATGGCACCCCGAAGATGGAGATCAAAAGGAGCAAATGATATTGGCCATATCATGTCACTTTTTGATTGCATGTGATGTTTATCATGTTTTACATCTTATTTGCTTAGAACGACGGTAGCTTAAATAAGATGATCCCTCACATAATTTCAAGAAAGTGTTCCCCCTAACTGTGCACCGTTGCGAAGGTTCGTTGTTTCGAAGCACCACGTGATGATCGGGTGTGATAGATTCTAACGTTCGAATACAATGGGTGTAAGCCAGATTTACACACGCAATACACTTAGGTTGTCTTGACGAGCCTAGCATGTACAGACATGGCCTCAGAACACGGAAGACCGAAAGGTCGAACATGAGTCGTATAGAAGATACGATCAACATGAAGATGTTCACCGATGTCGACTAGACCGTCTCACGTGATGATCGGACACGGCCTAGTTGACTCGGATCATGTATCACTTAGATGACTAGAGGGATGTCTGTCTGAGTGGGAGTTCATTAAATAATTTGATTAGATGAACTTAATTATCAGGAACTTAGTCTAAAATCTTTGCAATATGTCTTGTAGATCAAATGGCCCACGCTAATGTTGCCCTCAACTTCAACGCGTTCCTAGAGAAAACCAAGCTGAAAGACGATGGCAGCAACTACACAGACTAGGTCCGTAACCTGAGGATTATCCTCATAGCTGCCAGGAAAGCATATGTCCTTGATGCACCGCTAGGTGAAGCGCCTGTTTTCCCTGCAGAACAAGACGTTATGAACGCTTGGCAGACACGTAGTGATGATTACTCCCTGGTTCAGTGCGACATGCTTTACAGCTTAGAACCGGGGCTCCAAAAGCGTCTTGAGCAACACGGAGCATATGAGATGTTCCAAGAGCTGAAAATGGTTTTCCAAGCTCATGCCCGGGTCGAGAGATATGAAGTCTCCGACAAGTTCTACAGTTGGAAGATGGAGGAGAACAGTTCTGTCAGCGAGCACATACTCAAAATGTCTGGGCTGCATAACCGCTTGTCTCAGCTAGGAGTTAATCTCCTGGATGATGCGGTCGTTGACAGAATCCTTCAGTCGCTCCCACCTAGCTACAAGAGCTTTGTGATGAACTTCAATATGCAGGGGATGGAAAAGACCATTCCCGAGGTATATTCAATGCTGAAATCAGCGGAGGTGGAAATCAAAAAGGAACATCAAGTGTTGATGGTGAATAAAACCACTAAGTTCAAGAAAGGCAAGGGTAAAAAGAACTTCAAGAAGGACGGCAAGGGAGTTGCCGCGCCCAGTAAGCAAGCTGCCGGGAAGAAGTCAAAGAATGGACCCAAGCCTGAGACTGAGTGCTTTTATTGCAAGGGAAACGGTCACTGGAAGCGGAATTGCCCCAAGTACTTAGCGGAAAAGAAGGTCGGCAATACCAAAGGTATATGTGATATACATGTTATTGATGTGTACCTTACCAGCGCTCGTAGTAGCTCCTGGGTATTTGATACCGGTGCAGTTGCTCATATTTGTAACTCAAAACAGGAACTGCGGAATAAACGGAGACTGGTGAAGGACAAGGTGACGATGCGCGTCGGGAATGGTTCCAAGGTCGATGTGATCGCCGTCGGCACGCTACCTCTGCATTTACCTACGGGATTAGTTTTAAACCTCAATAATTGTTATTTAGTACCAGCTTTGAGCATGAACATTGTATCTGGATCTCGTTTAATGCGAGATGGCTACTCATTTAAATCTGAGAATAATGGTTGTTCTATTTATATGAGAGACATGTTTTATGGTCATGCCCCGCTGGTCAATGGTTTATTCTTATTTAATCTCGAACGTGATGTTACACACATTCATAGTGTGAATGCCAAAAGATGTAAGGTTGATAATGATAGTCCCACATACTTGTGGCACTGCCGCCTTGGTCACATTGGTGTCAAACGCATGAAGAAACTCCATGCAGATGGACTTTTGGAGTCTCTTGATTATGAATCATTTGACACGTGCGAACCATGCCTCATGGGTAAAATGACCAAGACTCCGTTCTCCGGAACAATGGAGCGAGCAACCAACTTATTGGAAATCATACATACTGATGTGTGCGGTCCAATGAGCGTTGAGGCTCGCGGTGGCTATCGTTATGTCCTCACCCTCACTGATGACTTAAGTAGATATGGGTATGTCTACTTAATGAAACACAAGTCTGAGACCTTTGAAAAGTTCAAGGAATTTCAGAGTGAGGTTGAGAATCAACGTGACAGGAAAATCAAGTTCTTACGATCAGATCGTGGGGGAGAATATTTGAGTCACGAATTTGGCACGCACTTAAGGAAATGTGGAATAGTTTCACAACTCACGCCGCCTGGAACACCACAGCGTAATGGTGTGTCCGAACGTCGTAATCGCACCCTATTGGATATGGTACGATCTATGATGTCTCTTACCGATCTACCGCTATCATTTTGGGGTTATGCTATAGAGACTGCCGCATTCACTTTAAATAGGGCTCCGTCGAAATCCGTTGAGATGACACCGTATGAATTGTGGTTTGGCAAGAAACCTAAGCTGTCGTTTCTGAAAGTTTGGGGATGCGATGCTTATGTCAAGAAACTTCAACCTGAAAAGCTCGAACCCAAATCGGAAAAATGCGTCTTCATAGGATACCCTAAAGAAACTATTGGGTATACCTTCTATCTAAGATCCGAAGGCAAGACCTTTGTTGCCAAGAATGGATCCTTTCTAGAGAAAGTGTTTCTCTCGAAAGAAGTAATTGGGAAGAAAGTAGAACTTGATGAAGTATTGCCTCTTGAACCGGAGAGTGGCGCAGCTCAAGAAATTGTTCCTGGGGTGTCTGCACCGACTAGGGAGGAAGTTAATGATGATGATCATGAAACTTCAGATCAAGTTGCTACTGAACTTCGAAGGTCCACAAGGACGCGTTCCGCACCAGAGTGGTACGGCAACCCTGTCCTGGAAATCATGTTGTTGGACAATGGTGAACCTTCGAACTATGAAGAAGCGATGGCGGGCCCAGATTCCGACAATGGCTGGAAGCCATGAAATCCGAGATAGGATCCATGTATGAAAATGAAGTATGGACTTTGACTGACTTGCCCGTTGATCGGCAAGCCATAGAAAATAAATGGATCTTTAAGAAGAAGACAGACGCGGATGGTAATGTGACCATCTATAAAGCTCGGCTTGTCGCTAAGGGTTATCGACAAGTTCAAGGGGTTGACTACGATGAGACTTTCTCACCCGTAGCGAAGCTGAAGTCCATCCGAATCATGTTAGAAATTGCCGCATTCTATGATTATGAGATATGGCAAATGGACGTCAAAACGACATTCCTTAATGGTTTCCTTAAGGAAGAATTGTATATGATGCAGCCAGAAGGTTTTGTCGATCCTAAGAATGCTGACAAGGTGTGCAAGCTCCAACGCTCAATCTATGGGCTGGTGCAAGCATCTCGGAGTTGGAACATTCATTTTGATGAGATGATCAAAGCGTTTGGGTTTACGCAGACTTATGGAGAAGCCTGCGTTTACAAGAAAGTGAGTGGGAGCTCCGTAGCATTTCTCATATTGTATGTGGATGACATACTATTGATGGGAAATGATATAGAATTCTTGGAAAGCATAAAGGCCTACTTGAACAAGTGTTTTTCAATGAAGGACCTTGGAGAAGCTGCTTATATATTAGGCATCAAGATCTATAGAGATAGATCGAGACACCTCATTGGTCTTTCACAAAGTACATACCTTGACAAGATATTGAAGAAGTTCAATATGGATCAGTCCAAGAAGGGGTTCTTGCCTGTATTGCAAGGTGTGAGATTGAGCACAACTCAATGCCCGACCACGGCAGAAGATAGAGAAAAGATGAGTGTCGTCCCCTATGCCTCGGCCATAGGGTCTATCATGTATGCCATGCTGTGTACCAGACCTGATGTAAACCTTGCCATAAGTTTGGTAGGAAGATACCAAAGTAATCCCGGCATGGAACACTAGACAACGGTCAAGAATATCCTGAAGTACTTGAAAAGGACTAAGGATATGTCTCTCGTGTATGGAGGTGACGAAGAGCTCGTCGTAAAGGGTTACGTTGATGCTAGCTTCGACACAGATCAGGATGACTCTAAGTCACAAACCGGATACGTGTATATTTTGAATGGTGGGGCAATCAGCTAGTGTAGTTGCAAGCAAAGCGTCGTGGTAGGATCTACATGTGAAGCGGAGTACATGGCAGCCTCGGAGGGAGCACAAGAAGCAATCTGGGTGAAGGAGTTCATTACCGACCTAGGAGTTATTCCCAATGCGTCGGGCCCGATGACTCTCTTCTGTGACAACACTGGAGCTATTGCCCTTGCCAAGGAGCCCAGGTTTCACAGGAAGACCAGGCATATCAAGCGTCGCTTCAACTCCATTCATGAAAATGTTCAAAATGGAGACATAGATATTTGCAAAGTGCATACGGACCTGAATGTCGCAGATCCGTTGACTAAACCTCTTCCTCGAGCAAAACATGATCAACACCAGAACTCTATGGGTGTTCGATTCATCACAATGTAACTAGATCATTGACTCTAGTGCAAGTGGGAGACTGTTGGAAATATGCCCTAGAGGCAATAATAAAATGATTATTATTATATTTCCTTGTTCATGATAATTGTCTATTGTTCATGCTATAATTGTGTTATCCGGAAATCATAATACATGTGTGAATACATAGACCATAACATGTCCCTAGTAAGCCTCTAGTTAACTAGCTCGTTGATCAATAGATAGTCACGGTTTCCTGACTATGGACATTGGATGTCATTGATAACGGGATCACATCATTAGGAGAATGATGTGATGGACAAGACCCAATCCTAAGCATAGCACAAGATTGTGTAGTTCATTTGCTGGAGCTTTTCCAGTGTCAAGTATCATTTCCTTAGACCATGAGATCATGTAACTCCCAAATGCCGTAGGAGTGCTTTGGGTGTACCAAACGTCACAACGTAACTGGGTGACTATAAAGGTATACTACAGGTATCCCCGAAAGTATCTGTTGGGTTGACACGGATCGAGACTGGAATTTGTCACTCCGTATGATGGAGAGGTATCTCTGGGCCCACTCGGTAATGCATCATCTTAATGAGCTCAATGTGACCAAGTTTTTGGTCACGGGATCATGCATTATGGTACGAGTAAAGTGACTTGCCGGTAACGAGATTGAACGAGGTATTGGGATACCGACGATCGAATCTCGAGCAAGTAACGTACCGATTGACAAAGGGAATTGTATACGGGATTGATTGAATCCTCGACATCGTGGTTCATCTGATGAGATCATCGTGGAACATGTGGGAGCCAACATGGGTATCTATATCCCGCTGTTGGTTATTGACCGGAGAGTCGTCTCGGTCATGTCTACGTGTCTCCCAAACCCGTAGGGTCTACACACTTAAGGTTCGGTGACGCTAGGGTTGTAGAGATATTAGTATGCGGTAACCCGAAAGTTGTTCGGAGTCCCGGATGAGATCCCGGACGTCACGAGGAGTTACGGAATGGTCCGGAGGTGAAGATTTATATATAGGAAGTCCAGTTTCGGCAATCGGGAAAGTTTCGGGGGTAATCGGTATTGTACCGGGACCACCGGAAGGGTCCTGGGGGTCCACCGGGTGGGGCCACCTATCCCGGAGGGCCCCATGGGCTGAAGTGGGAGGGGAACCAGCCCCTGGCGGGCTGGTTTGCCCCCCATGGGCCTCCCCTGCGCCTAGGGTTGGAAACCCTAGGGGTGGGGGGCGCCCCACTTGGCTTGGGGGGCAAGTCCCCCTTGGCCGCCGCCCCCCCAGGAGATCCTATCTCCTAGGGCCGGCGCCCCCCTATAGGGGCCCTATATATAGTGGGGGGGGGAGGGAGGGCAGCCGCACCAAGTCTCTGGCGTCTCCCTCTCCCCACGTAACACCTCTCTCTGTCTCGTTGGAGCTTGGCGAAGCCCTGCCGAGATCACCGCTGCTTCCGCCACCACGTCGTCGTGCTGCTGGATCTCCATCAACCTCTCCTTCCCCTTGCTACATCAAGAAGGAGGAGACATCTTACCAACTGCACATGTGTTGAACATGGAGGTGTCGTCCGTCCGGCGCTCGGTCATCGGTGATTTGGATCACGACGAGTACGACTCCATCAACCCCGTTCTCTTGAACGCTTCCGCTCGCGATCTACAAGGGTATGTAGATGCACTCCCCTCTCCCTCGTTGCTAGATGACTCCATAGAATGATCTTGGTGATGCGTAGAAAATTTTAAAATTCTGCTACGTTCCCCAATAGAATCCTACTTGGGCGCCTCCCAATTCGGCCTCCCCCCTTCCGTATTCATCCAGAGGGGGAAGGAAGGAGGAGGGAGGAGAGAAGGAAGGGGGAGGCCGAATTGCTCCCCTTCCTTTCTCTCTTCCCCTTTTTCCTCTCCCCTTATTCTGGCCTACATGGGGCGTACCAGCCCCCTAGGGGCTGGTATGTCCCCTTCTTGGCCCATTAGGCCCATGTAGTTGCCGGGGGGATGCCCGGAACCCCTTCTGGTGACCCGATATGTACTCGGTACCCCCAGAACACTTCCGGTGTCCGAATATCATCGTCCAATATATAAATCTTTACCTCTCGACCATTTTGAGATTTATCGTCACGTCTGTGATCTCATCCGGGACTCTGAACAACGTGCGGTCACCAAATCACATAACTCATATAATACAAAATTGTCATCGAACATTAAGCGTGTGGACCCTACGGGTTCGAGAACTATGTAGACATGACCGAGACACCTCTTCGGTCAATAACCAACAACGGAACCTGAATGCTCATATTGGTTCCCACATATTCTACGAAGATCTTTATCGGTCGTACCGTAATGACAACATACGTTATTCCCTTTGTCATCGGTATGTTACTTGCCTGAGATTTGATCGTCGGTATCTTCATACCTAGTTCAATCTCGTTACCGACAAGTCTCTTTACTCGTTCCGTAATACATCATCCTGCAACTAACTCATTAGTCACATTGCTTGCAAGGCTTCTTATGATGTGCAATGCCGAGAGGGCCTAGAGATACCTCTCCGATACTCGGAGTGGCAAATCCTAATCTCGATCTATGCCAACCCAACAAACACCTTTGGAGATACCTGTAGAGCATCTTTATGATCACCTGGTTACTTGTGATGTTTGATAGCACACAAGGCATCCTCCAGTATGCGGGGGTTGCATAATCTCATAGTCAAAGGAATATGTATTTGACATGAAGAAAGCAATAGCAATAAAACTGAATGATCATTATGCTAAGCTAACAGATGGGTCTTGTCCATCACATCATTCTTCTAATGATGTGATCCCGTTCATCAAATGATAACACATGTCTATGGTTAGGAAACTTAACCATCTTTGATTAACGAGCTAGTCTAGTAGAGGCTTACTAGGGACACAGTGTTTTGTCTATGTATCCACACATGTATCAAGTTTCCGGTTAAAACAATTCTAGCATGAATAATAAACATTTATCATGATATAAGGAAATATAAAATAACAACTTTATTATTGCCTCTAGGGCATATTTCCTTCACCACTAGCCTCATCCATGCAATCGCCAAGGTGCTATCCATGCGATTGGCACCGTGCATGAACGATCTAGTCTCTAACGCCCAAAGTGCCTTCATCAAAAGGAGAAGCATACATGACAATTCATGTACGTCTGGAATTTTGTCCGCCGGCTTCACAGGTTCAAAACACCCGCCCTCCTCTTTAGGCTTGACAGCTGAAAGGCATTCGAAAAGGGTTCCCAAGTAAATTCCATAATTGGATTGCTACACTTCTCTACACATCGTCATCTCTAATCCTCTTGAACGGGATTGCTAGCCCACCCATTCTTCATGGTCAGGGTCTTGCCAAGGCGATCCCCTATTACCTCTCCTGTTTGTCGTCGCGATTGACCCTCTTCACCACATTCTGGATTTGACAACTTGGAAGGGCCTACTTCACAAAATTCATGGATGGGGAGCAATGGTGCGAACCTCCCTCTATGCGGACGATGCGGCCGTCTTCCTGGCCCCCATTAAGAGGGATATTGACAACCTCGCAACCATACTAAGAGGCTTGGGGGAAGTGACCAGCCTACACACGTACTTCCAAAAGAGCTCGGTGGTGCCCATCCGCTGCAACCACCTGAGATTGGGCACCACTCTTCAAAGTTTGCCGGCCGCTAGGACTTCCTTCCCCATGCAATATTTGGGCCTCCCTCTATCTGTCTGTCAGCTCAGGAAGGTGGATCTCTAATTCCTTGAGGACAAAAGTGGACGGAAAATTAGTCACTTGGGAGGGGCAAAACATCACCACTATTAGTCACATGGCTCTTATCAAACCTCACAGGCGGCGTACTTCATCACACCTCTTGTCGTCCCCCTGAGCACGCTATTGAATGTCAACAAGCTTGAACGGGCCTTTCTTTGGTCTGATTCCGACAAAACCACAGGTGCTAAATGCAAGGTCAATTGGGATGTCGTTTGTCGCCCAATTCGGTATGGGGGCCTAGGGTGCTCAACACAGACAAACTAGCTTAGGCTCTAAGATTGCATTGGCCTAGATTAGAGTGGAAAGAGCCAACCAAGATTTGGGTGGGCACCAAAAACCCCTGCGAGGAGAAGGACCTTCATTTTTCTATGCATGCACCACCATCACAGTGGGAAATGGCGAGAAACACCCTTTTGGGACGCCCCGTGAATATTAGGGCGTAAACCCAAAGAGATCGCTGCTCTCATCTATGAGGCTTCCATGAGAAAGAATTGGAAGGTGCGGGAGGCACTTGCAGGCAATGCCTGGATCCTAATGATAAATCCCTCCATGGTGGTTCTGGTTCATCACATAAGGGAGTTTTTCACCCTCTGGATGCACGTGCGCGACTTCCATCTCAATGAGAAATCCGAGGACGAGATTGTGTGGAAGCACACGCTTAACGGGCACTACACGGTGGCCTCCGCCTACAAGGTGCAATTTCTTGGCATGACTTTCTCTCTGTTGGGGAACGTAGCAGAATTTTAAAATTTTCTACGCATCACCAAGATCAATCTATGGAGTCGTCCAGCAACGAGGGAGAGGGGAGTGCATCTACATACCCTTGTAGATCGCGAGCGGGAGCGTTCAAGAGAACGGGGTTGATGGAGTTGTACTCGTCGTGATCCAAATCACCGATGACCTAGCGCCGAACGAACGGCACCTCCGTGTTCAACAGACGTACGGTTGGGAAGACGTCTCCTCCAACTTGATCCAGCAAGGGGGAAGGAGAGGTTGATGGAGATCCAGCAGCACGACGGCGTGGTGGTGGAAGCAACAGTGATCTCAGCAGGGCTTCGCCAAGCTTAGTGAGAGGGAGAGGTGTCACGGGAGGGAGAGGGAGGCGCCAGGGGCTAGGGTGTGGCTGCCCTCCCTCCCCCCACTATATATAGGACCCCTAGGGGGCGCCGGCCCTAGGAGATGGGATCTCCAAGGGGGGCGGCGGCCAAGGGGGTGGCTTGCCCCCCAAGCCAAGTGGGGCACCCCCACCCCTAGGGTTTCCAACCCTAGGCGTAGGGGGAGGCCCATGGGGGGGCGCACCAGCACACCAGGGGCTGGTTCCCCTCCCACTTCAGCCCATGGGACCCTCCGAGATAGGTGGCCCGGCCCATGGGGGGGCGCACCAGCCCACTAGGGGCTGGTTCCCCTCCCACTTCAGCCCATGGGACCCTCCAGGATAGGTGGCCCCACCCGGTGGACCCCCGGGACCCTTCCGGTGGTCCCGGTACAATACCGATTACCCCCGAAACTTTCCTGATGGCCGAAACTTGACTTCCTATATATAAATCTTCACCTCCGGTCCATTCCGGAATTCCTCGTGACGTGTGGGATCTCATCCGGGACTCTGAACAACTTTCGGGTTACCGTATACTAATATCTCAACAACCCTAGCGTCACCGAACCTTAAGTGTGTAGACCCTACGGGTTCGGGAGACACGCAGACATGACCGAGGCGACTCTCTGGTCAATAACAAACAGCGGGATCTGGATACCCATGTTGGCTCCCGCATGCTCCTTGATGATCTCATCGGATGAACCACGATGTCGAGGATTCAATCAATCCCGTATACAATTCCCTTTGTCAATCGGTACGTTACTTTCCCGAGACTCGATCGTCGGTATCCCAATACTTCGTTCAATCTCGTTACCAGCAAGTCACTTTACTCGTACCATAATGCATGATCCCGTGATCAATCACTTGGTCACATTGAGCTCATTATGATGATGCATTACCGAGTGGGCCCAGAGATACCTCTCCGTCATACGGAGTGACAAATCCCAGTCTCGATTCGTGCCAACCCAACAGACACTTTCGGAGATACCCGTAGTGCACCTTTATAGTCACCCAGTTATGTTGTGGCACACCCAAAGCACTCCTACGGTATCCGGGAGTTGCACAATCTCACGGTCTAAGGAAATGATACTTGACATTTGGAAAAGCTCTAGCAAACGAACTACACGATCTTTAAGCTATGCTTAGGATTGGGTCTTGTCCATCACATCATTCTCCTAATGATGTGATTCCTTTATCAATGACATCCAATATCCATAGTCAGGAAACCATGACTATCTTTTGATCAACGAGCTAGTCAACTAGAGGCTCACTAGGGACGTGTTGTGGTCTATGTATTCACACATGTATTACGATTTCGGAATAACACAATTATAGCATGAACAATAGACAATTGTCATGAACAAGGAAATATAATAATAACCATTTTATTATTGCCTCTAGGGCATATTTCCAACAGTCTCCCACTTGCACTAGAGTCAATAATCTAGTTACATTGTGATGAATCGAACACCCATAGATTTCTGGTGTTGATCATGTTTTGCTCTAGGGAGAGGTTTAGTCAACGGATCTGCTACATTCAGGTCCGTATGTACTTTACAAATATCTATGTCTCCATTTTGAACACTTTCACGAATGGAATTGAAGCGACGCTTGATATGCCTGGTCTTCCTGTGAAACCTGGGCTCCTTGGCAAGGGCAATAGCTCCAGTGCTGTCACAGAAGAGAGTCATCGGGCCCGACGCATTGGAAATGACTCCAAGGTCAGTAATGAACTCCTTCATCCAGATTGCTTCTTGTGCTGCCTCCGAGGCTGCCATGTACTCCGCTTCACATGTAGATCTCGCCACAACGCTTTGCTTGCAACTGCACCATCTTACTGCCCCACCATTCAAAATATACACGTATCCGATTTGTGACTTAGAGTCATCCAGATCTGTGTCGAAGCTAGCATCAACGTAACCCTTTACGACGAGCTCTTCATTACCTCCATAAACGAGAAACATATCCTTAGTCCTCTTCAGGTACTTCAGGATATTCTTGACCGCTGTCCAGTGTTCCATGCCGGGATTACTTTGGTACCTTCCTACCAAACTTACGGCAAGGTTTACATCAGGTCTGGTACACAGCATAGCATACATGATAGACCCTATGGCCGAGGCATAGGGGACGACACTCATCTTTTCTCTATCTTCTGCCGTGGTCGGGCATTGAGCCGTGGTCAATCTCGTACCTTGCAATACAGGCAAGAACCCCTTCTTTGACTGATCCATATTGAACTTCTTCAATATCTTGTCAAGGTACGTACTCTGTGAAAGACCAATGAGGCGTCTCGATCTATCTCTATAGATCTTGATGCCTAATATGTAAGCAGCTTCTCCAAGGTCCTTCATTGAAAAACACTTGTTCAAGTAGGCCTTTATGCTTTCCAAGAATTCTATATCATTTCCCATCAACAGTATGTCATCCACATACAATATGCGAAATGCTACAGAGCTCCCACTCTTGTAAATGCAGGCTTCTCCATAAGTCTGCGTAAACCCAAACGCTTTGATCATCTCATCAAAACAAATGTTCCAACTCCGAGATGCTTGCACCAGCCCATAGATCGAGCGTTGGAGCTTGCACACCTTGTCAGCATTCTTAGGATCGACAAAACCTTCCGGCTACATCATATACAATTCTTCCTTAAGGAAACCATTAAGGAATGTCGTTTTGACATCCATTTGCCATATCTCATAATCATAGAATGCGGCAATTGCTAACATGATTCGGACGGACTTCAGCTTCGCTACGGGTGAGAAAGTCTCATCGTAGTCAACCCCTTGAACTTGTCGATAACCCTTAGCGACAAGTCGAGCTTTATAGATGGTTACATTACCATCCGCGTCTGTCTTCTTCTTAAAGATCCATTTATTTTCGATGCCTCGCCGATCATCGGGCAAGTCAGTCAAAGTCCATACTTCGTTTTCATACATGGATCCTATCTCGGATTTCATGGCTTCCAGCCATTTGTCGGAATCTGGGCCTGCCATCGCTTCTTCATAGTTCGAAGGTTCACCGTTGTCTAACAACATGATTTCCAAGACAGGGTTGCCATACCACTCTGGTGCGGAACATGTCCTTGTGGACCTACGAAGTTCAGTAGCAACTTGATCTGAAGTTTCATGATCATCATCATTAACTTCCTCTCTAGTCGGTGCAGGCACCTCAGGAAAAATTTCCTGAGCTGCGCCACTCTCCGGTTCAAGAGGCAATACTTCATCAAGTTCTACTTTCCTCCCACTTACTTCTTTCGAGAGAAACTCTTTCTCTAGAAAGGATCCATTCTTGGCAACAAAGATCTTGCCTTCGGATCTGAGGTAGAAGGTATACCCAATAGTTTCTTTAGGGTATCCTATGAAGACGCATTTTTCCGATTTGGGTTCGAGCTTTTCAGGTTGAAGTTTCTTGACATAAGCATCGCATCCCCAAACTTTTAGAAACGATAGCTTAGGTTTCTTCCCAAACCATAATTCATACGGTGTCGTCTCAATGGATTTCGACGGAGCCCTATTTAAAGTGAATGCGGCAGTCTCTAAAGCATAGCCCCAAAATGACAGCGGTAGATCAGTAAGAGACATCATAGATCGCACCATATCCAATAGAGTGCGATTACGACGTTCGGACACACCATTTCGCTGAGGTGTTCCAGGCGGCGTGAGTTGTGAAACTTTTCCACATTTCCTTAAGTGCGTGCCAAATTCGTGACTCAAGTATTCTCCCCCACGATCTGATCGTAAGAACTTGATTTTCCTGTCACGTTGATTCTCAACCTCACTCTGAAATTCCTTGAACTTTTCAAAGGTCTCAGACTTGTGTTTCATTAAGTAGACATACCCATATCTACTCAAGTCATCAGTGAGGGTGAGAACATAACGATAGCCACCACGAGCCTCAACACTCATTGGACCGCACACATCAGTATGTATGATTTCCAATAAGTTGGTTGCTCGCTCCATTGTTCCTGAGAACGGAGTCTTGGTCATTTTACCCATGAGGCATGGTTCGCACGTGTCAAATGATTCGTAATCAAGAGACTCCAAAAGTCCATCTGCATGGAGCTTCTTCATGCGTTTGACACCTATATGACCAAGGCGGCAGTGCCACAAGTATGTGGGACTATCATTATCAACCTTACATCTTTTGGTATTCGCACTATGAATATGTGTAACATTACGCTCGAGATTCATTAAGAATAAACCATTCACCAGCGGGGCATGACCATAAAACATATCTCTCATATAAATAGAACAACCGTTATTCTCAGATTTAAATGAGTAGCCATCTCAAATTAAACGAGATCCTGATACAATGTTCATGCTCAAAGCTGGCACTAAATAACAATTATTGAGGTTTAAAACTAATCCCGTAGGTAAATGTAGAGGTAGTGTGCCGACGGCGATCACATCGACCTTGGAACCATTCCCGGCGCGCATCGTCACCTCGTCCTTCGCCAGTCTCCGCTTATTCCGCAGCTCCTGCTTTGAGTTACAAATGTGAGCAACCGCACCGGTATCAAATACCCAGGAGCTACTACGAGTACTGGTAAGGTACACATCAATTACATGTATATCACATATACCTTTAGTGTTGTCGGCCTTCTTGTCCGCTAAGTATTTGGGGCAGTTCCGCTTCCAGTGACCACTTCCCTTGCAATAAAAACACACACTCTCGGGCTTGGGTCCATTCTTTGGCTTCTTCCCGGCAGCTTGTTTACCGGGCGCGGCAACCCCCTTGCCGTCCTTCTTGAAGTTCTTCTTACCCTTGCCTTTCTTAAAATTAGTGGTTTTATTAATCATCAACACTTGATGTTCCTTTTTGATCTCCACCTCCGCTGATTTCAGCATTGAATATACCTCAGGAATTGTCTTTTCCATCCCCTGCATATTGAAGTTCATCACAAAGCTCTTGTATCTCGATGGAAGCGACTGAAGGATCCTGTCAATGACCGCGTCATCCGGGAGATTAACTCCCAGCTGAGTCAAGCGGTTATGCAACCCAGACATTTTGAGTATGTGCTCACTGACAGAACTATTTTCCTCCATCTTACAACTGAAGAACTTGTCAGAGACTTCATATCTCTCGACCCGGGCATGAGCTTGGAAAACCATTTTCAGCTCTTGGAACATCTCATATGCTCCGTGTTGCTCAAAACGCTTTTGGAGCCCCGGTTCTAAGTTGTAAAGCATGCGGCAGTGAACGAGGGAGTAATCATTAGCACGTGACTGCCAAGCGTTCATAACGTCTTGGTTCTCTGGGATGGGTGCATCACCTAGCGGTGCTTCTAGGACATAATCTTTATTGGCAGCTATGAGGATGATCCTCAGGTTTCGGACCCAGTCCGTATATTTGCTGCCATCATCTTTCAGCTTCGTTTTCTCTAGGAACACGTTGAAGTTGAGGGCAACGTGGGCCATTTGATCTACAAGACATATTGTAAAGATTTTAGACTAAGTTCATGATAATTAAGTTCATCTAATCAAATTATTCAATGAACTCCCACTCAGATAGACATCCCTCTAGTCATCTAAGTGAAACATGATCCGAGTCAACTAGGCCGTGTCCGATCATCACGTGAGACGGACTAGTCAACATCGGTGAACATCTTCATGTTGATCGTATCTTCTATACGACTCATGCTCGACCTTTTGGTCTTCCGTGTTCCGAGGCCATGTCTATACATGCTAGGCTCGTCAAGTCAACCTAAGTGTATTGCGTGTGTAAATCCGGCTTACACCCATTGTATGCGAACGTTAGAATCTATCACACCCGATCATCACGTGGTGCTTCGAAACAACGAACCTTCGCAACGGTGCACAGTTAGGGGGGGACACTTTCTTGAAATTATTACGAGGGATCATCTTATTTAAGCTACCGTCGTTCTAAGCAAATAAGATGTAAAACATGATAAACATCACATGCAATCAAATAGTGACATGATATGGCCAATATCATTTGCTCCTTTTGATCTCCATCTTCGGGGCTCCATGATCATCGTTGTCATCGGCATGACACCATGATCTCCATCATCATGATCTCCATCATCTTGTCTCCTTGAAGTTGTCTCGTCATCTATTACTTCTACTACTATGGCTAACGCTTTAGCAATAAAGTAAAGTAATTACATGACGTTTATGTTGACACGCATGTCATAAATAAATTAAGACAACTCCTATGGCTCCTGCCGGTTGTCATACTCATCGACATGCAAGTCGTGATTCCTATTACAAGAACATGATCAATCTCATACATCACATATATCATTCATCACATCCTTTTGGCCATATCACATCACATGGCACATGCTGCAAAAACAAGTTAGACGTCCTCTAATTGCTGTTGCAAGTTTTTACGTGGCTGCTATAGGTTTCTAGCAAGAATGTTTCTTACCTACGCCAAAACCACAACTGCTTTGTGTTCTACTCGTGCATAGAAACTACGCATAGACCTAGCTCATGATGCCACTGTTGGGGAACGTAGCAGAATTTTAAATTTTTCTACGCATCACCAAGATCAACCTATGGAGTCATCCAACAACGAGGGAGAGGGGAGTGCATCTACATACCCTTGTAAATCGCGAGCAGAAGCATTCAAGAGAACGGGGTTGATGGAGTCGTACTCGTCGTGATCCAAATCACCGATGACCTAGCGCCGAACGGACGACACCTCCGCGTTCAACACGCGTACGGTTGGGAAGACGTCTCCTCCAACTTGATCCAGCAAGGGGGAAGGAGAGGTTGATGGAGATCCAGCAGCACGACGGCGTGGTGGTGGAAGCAACGGTGATCTCGGCAGGGCTTCGCCAAGCTTAGCGAGAGGGAGAGGTGTCACGGGAGGGGGAGGGAGGCGCAAGGGGCTAGGGTGCGGCTGCCCTCCCTCCCCCCACTATATATAGGGCCCCTAGGGGGGGCGGCGGCCAAGGGGGTGGCTTGCCCCCCAAGCCAAGTGGGGCGCCCCCACCCCTAGGGTTTCCAACCCTAGGCGCAGGGGGAGGCCCATGGGGGGTGCACCAGCCCACCAGGGGCTGGTTCCCCTCCCACTTCAGCCCATGGGACCCTCCGGGATAGGTGGCCCCACCCAGTGGACCCCCGGGACCCTTCCGATGGTCCCGGTACAATACCGATTACCCTCGAAACTTTCCCGATGGCCGAAACTTAACTTCCTATATATAAATCTTCACCTCCAGACCATTCCGGAACTCCTCGTGACGTCCGGGATCTCATCTGGGACTCCGAACAACTTTCGGGTTACCGTATACTAATATCTCAACGACCCTAGCGTCATCGAACCTTAAGTGTGTAGACCCTACGGGTTCGGGAGACACGCATACATGACCGAGGCGACTCTTCGGTCAATAACCAACAGCGAAATCTGGATACCCATGTTGGCTCTCACATGCTCCTTGATGATCTCATCGGATGAACCACGATGTCGAGGATTCAATCAATCCCGTATACAATTCCCTTTGTCAATCGGTACGTTACTTGCCCGAGATTCGATCGTCGGTATCCCAATACCTCGTTCAATCTCGTTACCGGCAAGTCACTTTACTCGTACCATAATGCATGATCCCATGATCGACCACTTGGTCACATTGAGCTCATTATGATGATGCATTACCGAGTGGGCCCAGAGATACCTCTTCGTCATACGGAGTGACAAATCCCAGTCTTGATTCGTGCCAACCCAACAGACACTTTCGGAGATACCCGTAGTGCACCTTTATAGTCACCCAGTTACGTTGTGACGTTTGGCACACCCAAAGCACTCCTACGGTATCAGGGAGTTGCACAATCTCATGGTCTAAGGAAATTATACTTGACATTTGGGAAAGCTCTAGCAAACGAACTACACGATCTTTAAGCTATGCTTAGGATTGGGTCTTGTCCATCACATCATTCTCCTAATGATGTGATCCCGTTATCAATGACATCCAATGTCCATAGTCAGGAAACCATGACTATCTTTTGATCAACGAGCTAGTTAACTAGAGGCTCACTAGGGACGTGTTGTGGTTATGTATTCACACATGTATTACGATTTCCGGATAACACAATTATAGCATGAACAATAGACAATTATCATGAACAAGGAAATATAATAATAACCATTTTATTATTGCCTCTAGGGCATATTTCCAACACTCTCCCATGGAGCAAATGGTGTGGAGGGTCTGGGCTCCGCCGAATGTCAAGTTCTTCACCTGGCTAGCTTACAGGACCGGATTTGTACAACCAACAGGTTGGCCAAGTGTGGGTGGCCAAGTTGTGGTCTTTGTCCTCTACAAGCGAGAGCAAGAATATGGGTGAAAGCACAAGTACTCCCTGGGTGATTTTGGTAATTAATGTCAACATATCTCGTCTTGTTGGACTAATACTTCTACCTAGTATGTTTCAGATAAGTTCAACAATGGAGTGGCATGGACTAAAGGATATGGAACCCCTTCAAGATGTTGAGGACAAATGATTGGCTCAAGCTCAAAGCTCCGGACTCTACATTTTATTTTAGTGATCCAAGATCACATTGAGTTCATAGGAAAGCCAATACTATTAAGAGGGGATGAGGTGTTGCCTAATGGCTTGCTTGCTCAAAGTGCTTATGGATATGCTCCAAATCCCTCAACCACTTTCTCATATCCACATATGTCCCAAACCAAAAGTTAAACTCGGCCCCACCGAAACTTTCTATCCGGCGCCACCAAGTTCAGTTGACATAGCCACTGCCAGAAACCCTAATCAATTCGGTCTCACCGAGATGGGCTTGCAAACTCTCTATTGCCTATTGCAATAATTTTGGTCCCACCGAGACATGCAATCGGTCCCATCGAGTTTGCTTGGCAACTCTCTGTTTTGCTTATTACCCAAATTGGTCCCACCGAGTTTGTGTAATCGGTCAAACCGAGATGAGGCTTTACCCTAACCCCAGCACATCGGTCCCACTGAGTCGATTATATCGGTCCCACCGAAAACCCTAACGGTCACATTTTGAACTAAATCGGTCTGACCGAGTTTCATGATTCGGTCCCACCGAGTTTGGTGATTTGTGTGTAACGGTTAGATTTTGCGTGGAGGCTATTTATACCCCTCCACCCACTCTTCATTCATGGAGAGAGCCATCAGAACATGCCTACACTTCCAACATACATTTTCTGAGAGAGAACCACCTACACTTGTGTTGAGGTCAAGATATTCCACTCCAACCACATAAATCTTGATCTCTAGCCTTCCCCAAGTTGCTTTCACTCAAATCATCTTTCCACCATATCCAAATCCTGTGTGAGAGAGAGTTGAGTGTTGGGGAGACAATCATTTGAAGCACAAGAGCAAGGAGTTTATCATCAACACACCATTTGTTACCTCTTGGAGAGTGGTGTCTCCTAGATTGGTTAGGTGTCACTTGGGAGCCTCCGTCAAGATTGTGGAGTTGAACCAAGGAGTTTGTAAGGGCAAGGAGATCGCCTACTTCGTAAAGATCTACCCGAGTGAGGCAAGTCCTTCGTGGGCGACGGCCATGGTGGGATAGACAAGGTTGCTTCTTCGTGGACCCTTCGTGGGTGGAGCCCTCCGTGGACTCGCGCAACCGTTACCCTTCGTGGGTTGAAGTCTCCATCAACGTGGATGTACGATAGCACCACCTATCAGAACCACGCCAAAAATCTCCGTGTCTCCAATTGCGTTTGCACACTCCAATCCCATCCCTTTACATTCTTGCAACTTGCATGTTTTATGTTCCACTGCTCATATACTCTTGTCATGCTTGCTTGATATGTATTGTGAATGTTTAAACTGGTGCCAAAACTCTACTTAAACCTCTAGACACCTCTTATCGATCCTTTCAATTGGTATCGGAGCTTTGGTCTCCATTGCTTTGGTTTAATCACCATTGAAGGAATGTGGATGAGTCTACGTTGGGGAGTCTTAGACGTAGAGTGCCTTTTCTTGATGGAGAGTTCTTTCATGAGTGGAAAAATGAGATGCTTGCAATGAATATCACTTGAACAAGTACATTACTAGCCCTTGTGCACCTCATGTTGATCCTTTGCATCCTACCCTTGATGAGTCTATTGACATGATCCGCAACCTTAGAACTGTTAATCTTATCACTAGAGGCTTGCCTAGAAACTTGATTGGATGTTTGCCTACTCTTGATTGTGCCTACACTATATGGAGATTCCTTGAGGAATGTTTTCCAAACTATTCCTTGAAGAAATTAGATGAGATTCTTCATAAGTCCATTGCCTTGATTAAGATGAGTTCCAATGATCCCAAATTTGGTGATTGCTTATTTGAGCTTACTAATCTTACGAGTGCCAAAGGAGATGTTGGAATCATTAGCAATATCATTTCCGAAGTCATTAGAATCCATAGAGATGGACATTGTTACAGTCATACTTCTAATGAATTACCCTCTCTAGGAGTTGATCCATCACATGATGATGATGATGATGATGAACATGGATACTATGATGAGGATGATGATAGTGTAACACCCCGGATGTAACTTTCCCTATTTATACTCCAACTCTTGCCGTTTCCGGCGTTAAGTTAATTTATTTCCTCGAGTTCGGTTTCTTTGTCTCCGTGTGTTGTTGTCGTTGTCATGCATCTCATATCATGTCATCATGTGCATTGCATTTGCATACGTGTTCGTCTCATGCATTTGAGCATTTTCCCCGTTGTCAGTTTTGCATTCCGGCGCTTCGTTCTCCTCCGGTGGTCTTTTCTAACTTTCTTTCGTGTGTGGGGATTAAACATTTCCGGATTGGACCGAGACTTGCCAAGCGGCCTTGGTTTACTACCGGTAGACCACCTGTCAAGTTTCGTATCATTTGGAATTCGTTTGATACTCCAACGGTTAACCGAGGGACCGAAAAGGCCTCGTGTGTGTTGCAGACCAACACCCCTCCAATTTGGCCCAAAACCCACCTAACTCTGCTCCATCATCTAGAGCGTTCGATCACGATCGTGTGGCCGAAAACCGCACCTCTTTTGGACTCTCCTAGCTCCCTTTATGTCTATATATAGACCCCTCCTTCAAATTCGCGGTTCCACTCTCCCCCCTAACCCTAGATCCATCCGCCGCCGCCGCCGGACGTGTCCGGAGCAGGCCGGACAACGTCCGCCGCCGCCCGTGCCCTCTCAGCACGCGCCACGTGGCGTCTCCGCCGCCAGCCGCCGCCGCGGCCCGGCGAGCCCGCAGCCGGCCCTCCGGGCCCAGCCGCCCCGCGCGCCGCCTCCTCCCTCCTCCCGCACCGCGTGCCGCCGCCGCCATCCACCGCGCCGCCCGCGCGCGCCCTTGCTTGCCGGCGCCCGAAGCTCCTCGCCGGCCCCGCCGCCTCCGCTCGCCGGCGCCACCACCAGCCGCCGCCACCGCGCCGCGCCGGCCGCCGCCGACCGCCTCCTCGCGTGGTCGCCGCGCCACCACCCGGCTCCGGCCTCCTCCTCCCTCCTCAGCCACCGCGGCCCCCAGCTCCGGCAAGCTCCGAGCCGGCGAGCACTGTTCCGGCGAGATCCGGCCGCGCCTCGGTTTCTGTGCAAACCCTAGATCTGTCCCGGAGAGGTTGATTTTTTTCACTAAGTCCCAGAAATTTCAGTCCATGTGCACAAGTTCGCGGCTTCGTAACTTTGCTTCCGTAGCTCCGATTCATGCATATAGCATATCAAAATGTTCATCTCAGAGAGTACATCATTTCATTCCATTGCGTGATTTTCATTTGAGCTCATCTTGATACCCGAAATGCTGTTAGAAAAGGGCTACTTGAGATAATTGTCAGATCTGCTACTCCATTTAGGTTTTTGTCATTTTTGCCATGATTAATGTGTGCATGATATGCCCTGATGCTCTACATGTGTTTTGTTAAGGATTTTGTCATCTTTCCAGAGGTGCAATCTATGTATTTTTATGATGTGTGTGGTGACTTGTGCAAGCTTGCAAAGTGGTGCACTTGCTAATTCTGTTTTCAGGCACTTAGTAATTTCACTAAGTCCTGGAGCTGTTTATCTCATGTTGTCATATGTTCATGTTGTTTCCGAGGGATCCGTGCCTCTTTTGAGGATGTTCAGTAAGGATGTTTTGTTAATATTGTAGTGCTCTATCCATCCATGTCTTTGTTTGCAATTATGGAGCACCCTAGCTTGAGTAAATCGAGCTCTACTTTTGCTACATTGTGAATCTGGGTAGATTGTCAACTTGTTTGCAATTTTGCCGGTGATGTTGTAGTTGATCCGTGCATGCTATGTTGTTGTTTTTGCCATGTCTAGCTTGCATTTTGTGCCTTCTTGATGGAGGTATGCTTGTCTTGCCATGACTTGCACCGTAGTGAGTGCATCGAGCTTGTAAACATGCCTACTTGAGTTATATTTCAGCTTGTGTCAGTTTTCACTAAGTCTGAAAACTGATTATGTTTTTGCTATATTCACATGCTTGCAATTGTATTTTCTGATCCCTTTTGTCTCAAGGCCACTAAGGGACTTTTGTTAAGCTCTTTGAGTAGCTCCATGCCATGCTTTACTTTGTCATGTTCAGGTCCTGTAGCATATAGTTTTGTTGCTCCGAAGAGGGCTACCTGGTCTGAAATTCCAAACAAGTGTTAATTTCACTAAGTCTGAGAACTGTTTGTCATATGCATTTTTGCCATGCTTGTTTGAACCTGTTAATGGATGATTTGGCCGTAGCTCAGTGCTAGACTTTTGTTA
The DNA here is from genome assembly GCF_018294505.1 of Triticum aestivum. Taxonomy (NCBI): domain Eukaryota; kingdom Viridiplantae; phylum Streptophyta; class Magnoliopsida; order Poales; family Poaceae; genus Triticum; species Triticum aestivum. The sequence goes on along the minus strand of NC_057803.1, from coordinate 163,531,249 downwards.
AGCATCTTGTGTGCATCTCTGCCATGTATTTTTTGTCATATTTGGTGGCTGTAGTATGTTCATTTCGTTGCATTTAGATGCCTACTTGCTGTAAATCGCAGACCGGTGTCATTTTTGAATCGCTTGCCATTTCCAAACCGTAACTCCGATTCCGGTGTTCTTTATATCGTTTTCAAGCGATTTCGTCTCATCTTTCCAGTGGCAGACTTGGTTTTCCAAGTTGAGGCCAGGTTCATGCATTTCCTGTCATATCTTGCATTTTGCATCCCGCATCGCATCCCGCATAGCATATCATCATTGCTTCATATTGCTTGGCCTTGCACGTGGTTGATTGTATCCTTGTTGCTTGTTTGTATTGTTTGGGTAGAGCCGGGAGACGAGTTCGCTAACGAGGAGCCCATTGAGTTTTCTTTCGAGGATCCAGTCAATTCTGACAACTGTGCAGGCAAGATGATCATACCCTCGAAATCACTACTATCTTTGCTATGCTAGTTTGCTCGCTCTTTTGCTATGCCAATGCTACGATGCCTACCATTTGCTTGAAAGCCTCCCAAATTGCCATGTCAAACCTCTAACCCACCATTGTCCTAGCAAATCGTTGATTGGCTATGTTACCGCTTTGCTCAGTCCCTCTTATAGCGTTACTAGTTGCAGGTGAAGATCGGAGGCCGTTCCTTATTGGAATATTTATTTTCTTGTTGGGATATCATCATATTATCTTGTTATCTTAATGCATATATACACTTGGTAAAGGGTGGAAGGCTCGGCCTCTCGCCTAGTGTTTTGTTCCACTCTTGCCGCCCCAGTTTCCGTCATATCGGTGTTATGTTCCCGGATTTTGCGTTCCTTACGCGGTTGGGTTATAATGGGAACCCCTTGATAGTTCGCCTTGATTAAAGCTTTTCCAGCAATGCCCAACCTTGGTTTTACCATTTGCCACCTAGCCTCTTGTTCCCTTGGGTTACCGGAGCCCAAGGGTCATCTTATTTTTAACCCCCCCCCCCCGGGCCAGTGCTCCCTCTGAGTGTTGGTCCGAACTGAGCTGCCTGCGGGGCCACCTCGGGGAAACTTGAGGGTTGGTTTTACTCGTAGCTAGTCTCATCTGAGTGTGCCCTGAGAACGAGATATGTGCAGCTCCTATCGGGATTTGTCGACACATTCGGGCGGTGTTGCTGGTCTTGTTTTAACCTGTCGAAGTGTCTTGAATTACCGAGATACCGAGTCTGATCGGAATGTCTTGGGAGGAGGTCTATTCCTTCGTTGACCGTGAGAGCTTGTCATGGGTAAGTTGGGACTCCCCTGCAGGGATTTGAACTTTCAAAAGCCGTGCCCGCGGTTATGGGCAGATGGCAATTTGTTAATGTCCGGTTGTAGATAACTTGAACCTTAATTTAATTAAGATGAATCAACTGAGTGTGTTACCGTGATGGCCTCTTCTCGGCGGAGTCCGGGAGGTGGACACGGTGTTGGAGTAATATTTGCGCAGGTTGCTCTCTAGCTTCTCGCTCGTGCTTTGCCTTCTCTTCTCGCTCTCTTTTGCGAATAAGTTAGCCACCATACTTGCTAGTCGCTTGCTGCAGCTCCACTCATATTTTACCTTGCCTTACCTATAAGCTTAAATAGTCTTGATCGCGAGGGTGCGAGATTGTTGAGTCCCTGTGGCTCACAGATTACTATTACACCAGATGCAGGGCCTGATGATTCCGCTCCAGGAGACGCGTATGAGCTCAAGTGGGAGTTCGACGAAGACTCTCAACGTTACTATGTTTCCTTTTCCGACGATCAGTAGTGGTGCCCAGTTGGGGGTGATTGGGACGGTGTCGCATGTTGGGTTCTCTTTTATTTTGGCGCCGTAGTCGGGCCATGAGTGTTTGGATGATGTAATGTTATTTATGCACTTGATTGACGTGGCGAGTGTAAGCCAACTATGTTATCTCCCCTTTATTATTATTTATATTACATGGGATGTTGTGAAGATTGCCTAACTTGCGACTTATGCCTTCAATGCGATTATGCCTCTAAGTCATGCCTCGACATGTGAGAGCTATAGTCGCATCGAGGGTGTTACAGATAGTGACCATGATCTTGATGATGCGATGAGATACTTTGGTCTTATGGCTAATCTTCGCGGCTACATGGCTGGAGGAAAGGAATGGGTCCTTGATAGTGGATGTACTGATCATATGACCGGAGACAAAGATATGTTTCGTGAGCTTGCTAAAAACGGCGGCCCTCGAAAGTATGTCACTTTTGGTGATAACTCAAAGGGTAAGGTGGTTGGCCTCGGTAAGGTGGCCATCTCACATGATAGCTCCATACAAAATGTCATGCTCGTTGAATCTCTTGGGTACAATTTACTTTCAGTATCTAGACTTGCTGATTTCGGTTTCAATGTCCTATTTACTGAAGTAGACTGCCAAGTGTTTCAAAGAGACAATCATAAAATGGTCTTTACCGGTATACGTAGAGGTGATCTTTACATTGTTGATTTCACTAAAAAGGCTCAACCTAGAACTTGCTTAATTGCTAAATCTTCTAAAGGCTGGTTGTGGCATAGAAGGCTAGGTCATGTGGGCATGCGAAATCTTGATAAGCTTATTAAAGGTGATCATATCCTTGGAGTAAAAGATGTTATATTTGACAAGGATAGAATTTGTAGTGCTTGTCAAGCAGGAAAACAAGTTGGAGGGAGTCACCCCGTGAAGAACATCATGACCACGAGAAGACCACTCTCGCTACTTCACATGGATCTCTTTGGTCCCAAGGCCTACAAGAGTCTCGGTGGTCACTCATTTGGTCTAGTCATAGTCAATGATTTTTCAAGATTTACGTGGGTGTTCTTCCTTGATGATAAATCGCAGGTCCAAAAGATCTTCATAAACTTCATCTAGATTTCCTTTCTGTTTATTTGTGTTCTGCATTCCCTGCATCCAATTCATTGCAAATCTTTCAGCAAATTCCTTGCAAATCCTTGTGAGATTTTATCTGCCTAGTGAGCTGAGGTGACAAGTGTTTTCACTGTGATGAACTCGGTCACACCGGCTTGTTTCCTTCGGTCCAATCAAATCCTTTCGGCGCCACCGAAACACACAACTCGGTGCTACCGACTTCACTGCAGGAAAGACAGCTTGCCACTTGTTCCTACATTCTTTTTGCTCCAGCTCCACTCAATGATTCTTGTCCTCTACCAGCATCACATTCGACTTGCTACTTTGCTTTGTGACTCAAGGACCAAACCCATCTGTAACAAAATCCAGAAGAGCCCCTTCTTGGAAATTGATGTCAAAGGGGGAGAGAGAGACCACATCAAAGCTTAAGAGAGAGATCACATCAAAGCTTAAGCTTAATCATTTCTATAGGGGGAGATCATACTCAGGGGGAGAGTGTAAGAAACCCCAGATGCTTGGTGTTCAAGAGGAGAGAAGTTACATGTCTTTAAGAGGGGAAAGACATATTCAAAGTTGATTGTTTGCATTAGCTCTGTTTCTTTTCTTTGCTCTGATTTTCTGTTCCCTATCTTCTCCCAATATCCCATGCAAGATTCAGGGGGAGCAAGACATCTAAGGGAAGGAAATCCTTGAATTCATTGCACATTTTTACCTTTGGGGACATGTCTATAACCAATAGGGTACTCAGTACTCACTCCCTACATGTCATCCCAGTCTTGGTACTCTTGTGGTTTCTTTTGTTCGCTCTGGCTAGTAGGTGTATCTGTGTTATCTAACCTTGTTTACTCAGGTTCATTCCTTCATAAGCCAACTCAAGACCACAAGGTAAGTGTATGCATCACAACCATGTCTATGAGGATTTCTTGCTGATGTACATACTGTTTGCAAGAAGGACTCATGAGCATGAAGGTACATTTCCTATATTCACATCATTTGCTCTGATGCATATAGCCAAGATACATATAACACATTTCTTACTCTGTCATGCTTATACATTCACATGCTCCTATATTCCATATTTACATGATTGCATACATGTAGGGGGAGCCTATGCTTGTTACATGTCTTTCCAAAGCTTTACTTGTTATTCTCTATATCTTTATCTAAAGCTTTGATGTATGTTGTCATCATTTACCAAAAAAAGGGAGATTGAAAGCACAAGTGCTCCCTAGGTGATTTTGGTAATTAATGTCAACATATCTCTTGTTGGACTAATACTTCTACCTAGTATGTTTCAGATAAGTTCAACAATGGAGTGGCATGGACTAGAGGATGTGGAACCCCTTCAAGATGCTGAGGACAAAGGATTGGCTCAAGCTCAAAGCTCAGGACTCTACATTTTATTTTAGTGATCCAAGATCACATTGAGTCTATAGGAAAGCCAATACTATTAAGAGGAGATGAGGTGTTGCCTAATGGCTTGCTTGCTCAAAGTGCTTAGTGATATGCTCCAAAGCCCTCAACCACTTTCTCATATCCACATATGTCCCAAACCAAAAGTCAAACTCGGCCCCATCGAAACTTTCTATCCGGCGCCACTGAGTTCAGTTGACATAGCCACTGCCAGAAAACCTAATCAATTCGGTCTCACCAATGGGATCTCGGTCTCACCGAGATGGGCTTGCAAACTCTTTGTTGCCTATTGCAATAATTTTGGTCCCACCGAGACATGCAATCGGTCCCACCGAGTTTGCTTTGCCAACTCTATGTTTTGCTTATTACCCAAATCGGTCCCACCGAGTTTGTGTAATCGGTCAAACCAAGATGAGGCTTTACCCTAACCCTAGCACATCGGTCCCACCGAGTCGATTATATCAGTCCCACCGAAAACCCTAACAGTCACATTTTGAATTAAATCGGTCTGACCGAGTTTCATGATTCGGTCCCACCGAGTTTGGTGATTTGTGTGTAACAGTTAGATTTTGTGTGGAGGCTATTTATACCCCTCCACCCACTCTTCATTCTTGGAGAGAGCCATCAGAACATGCCTACACTTCCAACATACATTTTCTGAGAGAGAACCACCTACACTTGTGTTGAGGTCAAGATATTCCACTCCAACCACATAAATCTTGATCTCTAGCCTTCCCCAAGTTGCTTTCCCCTCAAATCATCTTTCCACCAAACCCAAATCCTGTGAGAGAGAGTTGAGTGTTGGGGAGACTATCATTTGAAGCACAAGAGTAAGGAGTTCATCATCAACACACCATTTGTTACCTCTTGAAGAGTGGTGTCTCCTAGATTGGTTAGGTGTCACTTGGGAGCCTCCGTCAAGATTATGGAGTTGAACCAAGGAGTTTGTAAGGGCAAGGAGATCGCCTACTTCGTGAAGATCTACCCGAGTGAGGCCAGTCCTTCGTGGGCGACGACCATGGTGGGATAGACAAGGTTGCTTCTTCGTGGACCCTTCGTGGGTGGAGCCCTCCGTGGACTCGCGCAACCGTTACCCTTCGTGGGTTGAAGTCTCTATCAACGTGGATGTACGATAGCACCACCTATCGGAACCACGCCAAAAATCTCCGTGTCTCCAATTGCGTTTGCACACTCCGATCCCATCCCTTTACATTCTTGCAACTTGCATGTTTTATGTTCCACTGCTCATATACTCTTGTCATGCTTGCTTGATATGTATTGTGAATGTTTAAACTTGTGCCAAAACTCTACTTAAACCTAAAGAAGTTAAAAAATGTAACTTTTCTTACTTAGAGTCTATTCACCCCCCCCCCCCCTCTAGACACCTCTTCTCGATCCTTTCAATGGGGCACACCTATTCTTCAGATGTCGCTTCACTGTTAGGCTCTGGAACTTGATCATCTACAAGCTTGGTCTTGCCAACATGGATACTTCTACTTGGCTCACGGAAGACTCCGTCATTGAGTGGTGGGCCAATAGGACCGGCACGAGCACTCCCAACCGAAAGGCCATGGCTTGGCTAACCATGCTTGTTTGTTGGACTGTCTGGAATGAAAGAAACTCTAGGGTCTTTCGCCACAAGGGCGCGCCACCTACAGTTCTGCTCAGCTCCATTCTAGCAGATGCCCACCTTTGACGCACAATGGAGGCAAGGAAACTAGGAGAAATTTTAATGCACGAGTAATTGCCATGTGGCATGTTTTACGTGTCTCGGTTATAATATGGACAAACTCTATTCCTTCTTAATTAATGGACGAGGCAAATCGTTTGCCCCCGTTTCGAAGAAAAAAAAAGTTGTTTTGATAGAGTTCCGCTGCATGGCTCTGATAAGAGCATCAGCTTATCTACATACTCCCTGGTCTGATCTCTGGTGCACACGATGTTCTTCTTCCTGGAGTAAGTAGAAAATACCACTAGTATTCCCCTAGTAGAATCGAAAAGCAGCAGTAGAAGGAAGGGGACGAAAAGGATAGGCCATGCAGCCCTTGGGAACTGAAAGGGTGGCAAGGCAGCGTCGGCAATCAAACTTACGTACGCCAGCAGCGGCTGCTCTGCTCGCGTCCATCCCGATCGACCCCCCATGTCCTTTTCTCGTGGTGGTGCTCCTCCTCTCCTGCGTAACTAGCTGTGCGAGCACGTACGTGTCACCCCCCACCTCCCCCTCCCTCCCTCCCTCCTTATTTAGCACGACACCTCCCTCTTCCTCCTCTGCACCCACAGCAACAGCTTCCCCTTCCTCCTCAGACCCACCCTCGCTGGCTAGCCGCATCTGCTGCCAAGCTCCAGCCCCGCGCTTTCTGCTAGCTCGTCGAGTTGAAGGTAAGCCGCAAGCCGCAAGCGCCTACCCCTAAATCTATCTGTTCCCTACTGTGCGTGTGCGAATTTTGCATTTCTTGTGCTACTCGAGGAGGTACAGCTCTGATCTGGAATAGGTGTTGAGATTATGCATGCGCTGCGCTTCATGCGCATTTGCTAGCTCATTGGTTTCATGCCCTGTCAAAGATTTTACTACGACTCATTTCTCTTTGCTTTGTTCATTTGAGTAGTACACACACTGTTTTAAGCGAGGATTCTCTTATCTACCTTACTCCCAAAAGCAGCAGTAACCAGTACACATCTGTAAACTGCTTTCTGGAAATGTTTTGTCATCCTAGGTGACTGTCGGGTAGGATCATAGGTTACCAACTAGATTCTTCCTATGCTATGTCTATGTGGCCTCCATGTATGTAGTACCTGCCATGTACTTTTCATGATTTTTTCGCCTTTCGGCCGCAGGCACATGTGTTTACTTTGGGATGATGCATCTCATGGTCTTCGCCACCTTTTTTTGTTGTTGTAGATATGTCTTTGCCACCTTTTATATACTAGTAAAGTCAAAGTGGGTTGAGTGTTTTGGACCAGGCTGGTCATTTTATATTTTTGATGATCAGGTGTTGTTTAGTGTTCCTGAGATCTTTAGGATCTACAATACTTCTACTGTTCTTCCTTTTATCCTTTTTGGGAAAGATGGTAAAGGCTGCCTCATGGTACAACATGAAACAAGAAGATGTTTTACGTCATCTGAATAACCAAATTCATATCAAGTTCACAGTGTCCAAAGCCTGATTTCATTGAGCGACTGCAGATTGTCCAAGAGCATTTTGAAGGTTGACAGTAACCTTCGGTTGTCGGAAGATGTATCGCGCCAAGAGAGCTGCATTGTCACCAAAGGTGAAGCGCCGTGTCGGCAAGTATGAGCTCGGCCGCACCATCGGGGAAGGGACCTTTGCAAAGGTCAGGTTCGCAAAGAACACTGAAACCATGGAGCCTGTTGCTATCAAAATCCTCGACAAGGAGAAGGTTCAGAAGCTCAGATTGGTTGAACAGGTCATTATCACACAATTCCCTCATATGACTTTGTCTAGTTTCTTCATATTCCTTTTATCTGAACATATCATATCATAGATCAGATCATAAGATGCACGTGGTAAAATTTTAAAGTTCAGTCAACCATATCATATCAACTTTCATGACAGATGCACAGTTGCCATCTGTGGTTTTATCTAGTTAATAAATTTCATTATTGTAACCTACATCTTTATATCAAGGAGCTAACTGGAGAAACCATTTATAGCTTCACTGGATGTTGCCGTGTTAGCATGGTGGCATAGGAAGATGTGACTTCAGTTAATAATGATTATGTATCTACATATTTGCATTACATAGCGGTCTTACCCACATGGTGATCTTCCCATTGAAGTCATATCACAAACTCAGTATGTTTTCCTAGTATCTTGTGCAGTTTCCAATCGATGTCTGAACTTTGTGCAAAATTGAACACGAAATTCAATGCCCTCAGTTCCTGTACTTCAGCATATGTGTCCCCTGTTGCACTTTTGGGTGTCCATGTCTTGAGTTCTATTTAATTGCCTTCACTACTTCGGTGTTCTTCCAAGTTCGAAGTTCTAGCCATACAGTTCCCAAACAGGGACTTCTGTTAGCTAGAAAAGAAAAAAAAACATTGACAAGACAGAAACATATTGTTTCATACATGTGCTCATATAGTGATATTTCATATCTGTATCCTAATACTATCCTCAACTCAATGCAGATTAGGCGCGAAATTTGTACTATGAAGTTAATAAAGCATCCTAATGTTGTTCGACTGCACGAGGTAAAGTCCAAAAATCAATCGCGATTCAGGATTTATCGCCATACTTCAATAGATTTGTGTTTATCCATGGCTGCAGTCTTAGTACCTTTTTGCTAATATTTGCTTTTTACCTCAGGTGATGGGAAGTAAAGCAAGAATTTTCATTGTTCTGGAATACATTACTGGAGGGGAACTCTTTGATACCATTGTAAGTGCCAATATGTCATCCATCTTTCTGCAATTGCTGAGGTTGTATTGTCGGTTAGATTTTCATTCATGTTAAATGATCAGCTTTTTAATCTCTTTTATTTGCTGTTATACACAGTATACCAATGGAAGGCTGAAAGAAGAGGAAGCACGCAAATACTTTCAACAGCTGATAAACGCCGTTGACTATTGCCACAGTAGGGGTGTGTATCACAGAGATTTGAAGGTAAATTTTTTTATCTTCCGGGTCATGTGTTCTTCTATGATTAACTATACGCATACAAGTACGGTAAAGTGACAAAATGATGTTAAACTTGCATTCGCAGTTAGAAAATTTGTTGCTTGATGCTGCTGGAAACCTCAAAGTGTCCGACTTCGGTTTAAGTGCTTTAACTGAGCAAGTGAAGGTATTCTTACTACCCCTTTTCGAAAAAATACTCATACTTTGGGTAAATTTCCAACTGGCCACATCATTGCCTTGTGTTGATTCTCACTGTTATTGAAATTCTTCGACTCTACAGGCTGACGGGTTGCTGCACACAACATGCGGAACTCCGAACTATGTTGCTCCTGAGGTAAAAAAAATTTTGGCTTATCATCTTAAGATCATGTGTCCAATCCACTAGAACTATTGTCTAACTTAGATTTCTATGTAGGTGATTGAGGATAGAGGTTATGATGGTGCAGCTGCAGATATCTGGTCTTGCGGGGTAATCCTTTTTATTCTCCTTGCCGGGTTTTTACCTTTCGAGGATGAAAACATCATCGCCCTTTATAAAAAGGTAATACCAATACAGTTCAAAAGATGTAAAAATGCAAAAAACATCGTAGAGGCTTCTTTTCTCAGGGAATATCTTAGATGATATTGTTACTGATTATTTCCTTTTTACTCTCTTCTGGAATAACAGATCTCAGAAGCTCAATTCACATGCCCCTCTTGGTTTTCTACTGGAGCTAAGAAGTTGATTACCAGAATTTTGGACCCTAATCCTGCAACTGTAAGTGGCATACAACTTTTGAATATGGTTGTTGAAATCACTCAAAATAATCCTTTCAATAGAGTCAGACTTGTGAGCAGTACTATTAAAGAAACACCAGTAGTCCTTGATTTGAATCTCAGTACTGGAAAAAAGTTATAGAATCCCAACTCATCCGTCCTGTTTTTGTTGTTGAATGTTGAACAGCGTATCACCATTCCTCAGATACTGGAGGATCCTTGGTTCAAAAAGGGATTCAAGCCACCTGTTTTTGACGACAAGTATGAAACTAGCTTCGAAGATGTCTATGCTGCATTTGGAGACTCAGAGGTGAGGTAGTTGACCTATATAGTTAAAATACTTACATTTGTGGTTGGAATAAGTTGATTAACTATATGCATGTCTTAATAATTTACCAGGACCAGCATGTGAAAGAGGAGACTGAACATAAGCCAACCTCAATGAATGCATTTGAACTGATTTCACTGAATCAGGGATTGAATCTGGACAATTTGTTCGAGGCAAAGGAGGTCAGAACTGAAAATTCTGAAATATTTCTGCTGCAGACATCCATTATATGTCTTATTATGTGTGGTTTCCCATAGTCTATTGCCTGTTTGTTGCCTATGATTTTCTTTAGAAACTACATATCATTGCAATGTACTTATCTGTATGAATTATGTCGCAGGAGCATAAAAGAGAGACACGATTCACGTCGCAATGCCCTCCAAAAGAAATCATCAGCAAGATTGCGGAAGCTGCAAGGCCACTTGGATTTGACATTCAGAAGAAAAACTACAAGGTATTCATATTATTATTGTCTATATGTGCACACATCTTCTGTTACAACTAAATTTTTGTATACATGTTAGCACATATTCGGAGTTGGCAGGAAATTGAACTAGTTTTGATTTTGTTATTTCCAGATGCGGATGGAGAACCCGAAAGCAGGTAGAAAAGGCAATCTCAATGTTGCAACCGAGGTAAGTGAAAACACCACGCAAACAAACAAACTACTTTGAACACTAAAGAAGGATTACCCATTCATATATGTTTTTATGTGGCAACCTTCAGGTGTTTCAAGTAGCTCCATCCCTACATGTGGTTGAGCTGAAAAAGGCGAAGGGGGATACTCTGGAATTTCAAATGGTACCACCATAGCATCCCCCCTTTGCCATTCAAATTCTCTGCGAATTTAACTACTGTCAAAGCATTGCTTTCACAAGCAAGTAACAAGAGTTTATTTTACTGTGAAACAGTTCTACAGATCTCTCTCGACCCAGCTCAAGGATGTAGTTTGGAAGTGCGGCGGCGAGGTAGAAGATAACAGCACCGCGGCATGAAGCGCAATTTTCCATGTACATAGTCCCTAGTTCATATGTGGGATGGATGGCGGGTGTTGGCTGCGGAATGGGTTGTGCAGACCGAGTTCTTTCGTTGGTTTGTTGATGATGATGATGAATAGGCTCCGATGAAACAGCGGGCGCGCAGCCAGCTGTGGAAGAGCCTATCTATGGCTTCGTTAGTTTGCTTATTACATATTCATGGTCCAGAGGGAGATTAAAGCCAGAGGCGAAAGGCCGTATTGTTGCAAGATTGTATTGGTAGGAGGTTATATTGAACAGCGCAATGTGTTACTTTGTTCTCACTCTACTTAGCATTGTACTGTACTAGTAGTAGCTATAGCCGGGGAGATGTCTCTGTAGTACGTATGAGATTCTGAATAAATAAATAAACCGCTGATCCTTGTCGGCGATGCTGCGTGTGTGAAGGAAGGAAGGAAGCTCATGGAATCGTAACTGACCAGTGAGAATGAAACCGATGTGAGTGTGGATGCTCTCCAAATTGCCAACAGAAAAATGTAGTCGGACCAGCGACGAACTCTCGCATGTGCGGGCAAAGATGAAAGCCTGGCAAGTTGTGAGCCGAGGCGCCGATTCTGCCATGTCTCCCTCTGCTTCCGCCCACGGCAGCGTCCATGCCCCGCCGGTTGGCCGGATTTTTCTCAGCTTTGATTCGCTCTCTCGCGCCGCGGCGCCGATGTTCTCAGGACCCGGTTACCGCCGCGGTGGCCTTGACCGGAGGGGATTCCTATACGGCGCGCAGGTCGCCCGCGAGCGACGCGCACCGCCCTCGCGCGCTGGGCGTTCGTATGGGCCGGCCCATTTTCCTTTCGTTTTTTGTCTTTTTCTTTTTTCCGTTTATTATTTTTCTTTTATGTTTTCCTTTTATTTTCACTTTTTTCTTTTAAAATTTTCATTTTTTTAATAATTTTCTTTTTAAATTCACCAATATTTTTTTCCTTATCAAATTCAAAAAATGTTCATCAAATTCGAAATTTGTTCATCGATTACAAGTAATGTTCATTGAACTCAAAATTTGTTCACTCATTTTTCAAAAGAAATGTTTTTGAATACAAAATTTGTTCATTAAGTTCAAAAAATATTCATCGAATTCAATTTTTTTCATCAAATACAAAAAAATGTTCATAATTTTTATAAAATGTTCATAAATTTTTCATCAAAATATGAAAATGTCTTCAAAACTATTTTTATTTCTGTTTCCAATGGCATTTTCCTTGGTATAAGACAGAATACCAAATTTGTTTATTCTTTCAAACTCATCATCAACAAAAAGAGAAATCAGCAAAAAATTCTTGGGGGAAATGAAACATATGTGATTGAAACGTACGAACCCCCGCTAAAAAAAAGTACGAACCCGAGTCACGAGCGGACAAGCGGGAAAAAAAGTAGCGAACGAGCGAGACTTGGGCTAGACCAACTAAGAGCATCTCCAGCCGCGTCCCCAAGACAATTTTTCGATCGGCGTCAAAAAATCGGTCCAGTCGTGTCCTCAAGGGCTCAATTTTCGTCGGCTCAGATCGAAATTGGCGCCGGTGGACCCAACCCGAACCCGACGCGCTGGGGCATTCGGGGGCGCCGGGCAAATGGTTTTTGACACGAAAGAACCGCGGGCCCTCCTTGCCATCGACTCATCTCGCTTCTCGTAGCTTCGTCGTCCTCATCGCCTCGTTTCCCGCGGCGAATCAATGCCGCGGGCCCTCCTTGCCATTGATGCCTCACGGGCGACGCAGTGAAGGCGTGACGACGCACGTCCTCGTGCATGCCACGCGTAGACGAGGCGGCCACGCGTGCTCGCGCCGCCTCCGCCTATATAAGCCGACCCCAGCGCGCCGGTGGCACGCATAGAGTCTCCACCTCCGACGCGCCCTCTCTCCCCTTCCTCCCTCTCCCCTCGTCGTCCCAGTTCAAAAAAATAGCCGAACGATTCCCAGGCGACAGCGTGGCGGCGAACGGCTTCGGCCGCCGCCACCTTCACGAGGACGAAGCCCGGCTCCTCTTCGAGGCCGAGTACCAGGTCCCGCCGGACATGTGGGTGCCCGAGGCCACCAACGGCATCGTGCCCTCCGGCAGGCTCAACTCCGAGGGACGGCGCCGATGGTGGGGCGTGCCCGGCCGCACGCTGGAGGCCGTTCTCGAGTACATCGAGGGCGGCAACACACCAAGACTGGAG
>NC_057803.1:163510342-163517827 GCF_018294505.1 Triticum aestivum | reverse complement strand
TGAACGCCGAGGCGCATGGACCCCGGGGCGTCCTCCTCCTCGTCCGGTCGGTCGACCGGCTCTCCCTGCCTCCGTCCCGTCAAGCCAGAGCCCCAGGACACGCCCGTCAAGCCGGAGCCCCAGGACACGTCTGTCAGCCGGCGCACCCGCAACTCCGGTATCCGCATCGCCGACTCCACCCCCGCTTCCAGACGCCTCGTTCTCGTCGCGCCCAAGCCGGAGCCCAGTCTCCCCCCGGAGTACGAGGGGATAGCCCGGCGCGGCTTCTCCGACGCGGACGCCCTGCGGTGGACACGCCACAACTACCTCCGGACTGAGATGACCCGGCAGACCCGGGCCCTGGAGGAGATCGCCGCCCGCAAGCGTGGGCGCGAGGACGAGCACGGCGTCGTGATCCTCGAGAGCGACGACGACAAGGACCCCGCCGGACCGTCCAACCCGCCGCGCCAACCGGGGGAGGGTTGCAGCAGGGACGGCGGCCACGTCGGAGGCGGTGACGATGATGACGACGGCGGCGGCGGCGACTACACGCGGTTCTACAGCCTCCTCGGCATGTAGAACTGCAAGGGCGGCGGCCGGCGAGGAGCGGCGAGGCGAGCGAGACGGCGGGGCGGGCCTAGTAGTGTGTTTTTTTCTTTTTTAAAATACTTTAAATATGTATGAGCGGGCGTGTTTGTGTCGTGTTTGGTTGAATTTGGTTTGAAGTCACCGAAATATATATGAACTCACCGTGTTTGTGCCGTTCAAAAAAATTCCGTGGGCACCGTAACTAGATGACATTACGTCCCCAGCATGCGTTTTATGCCGGTGCGCCTCAGGAGTGATTTTTAGCGCCTCCTGATATGCCAACGGCTGAAGATACTCTAACGGCTGGAGATACTCCTGATTTTTAGCGCCTCCTGATATGCCAACGCCGGTGCGCCTCAGGAGTGATTTTCCACGTTTCCAGGCGCGTAGGTCACGAAATAGGATGTCCGTTGACCGGACGTGCCAAACGGCTTTGACTGCCAGCGCCCATATCTGGGTGGGCTTAATTCGGGCTGGCAAAGCCTACGCGAAAAGTTCATCTCATTGGACTTGGGCCAGTTTGTACCATACTGTCCGGCTCTTGCCGAGAGGCAACATGCTGCGTGGACTTGGGCCAGTTTGTACCATCCTATATCCATTATGAGAAAATACTGACAACTAATTGATGACGTGACCGCATTATCTCATAAGTTGGGTCTACCCAACATCATTATTACCCTAACAACGTGTTATTCTTATTATTGGCATCCTCTTTATATTAACAATGCACATGGTTAAGTAAACAAAATCATCAACAATACATGAGCTAGTCCGGAGGCTTTACTAGGGGGTCTTTCTGGCGTTTATCTTTCTACACATGCTACTATGTTTTCTTCCGAATATCACATTCAAGAACCATTACAATTCTAGCTTAGAAATATAAAATTATTTATGAACACGAAAATGGAAAGATAACAATTTTATTATTACATCTAGAGCATATTTTCACCAACTCAACCATCCAAACTCAGACAGGCTAAGAGGGTATGAATGTATCACACCAGATAGCCTTTTGTCACTCAGCGTTGCTCCGGCAGTCCGACTGCAATGAGCAAAAATGTAACTCACCGACCAAAACGACGAGCAAACACTCAAATGTGAGAGCAAGGGATTACCCAACGAATGAGCGGGCTCCAGGAAGGGTGGAGAGAGGGAGGCAAGGTGATGGCTCCATCTGTCCTTAGCAGGTGGCTGCGATTGGCCTCGAGGAGGTCCACCGATCCGCACACCACACCTAGTACCCGCTCCCGCTGTCCCTGCCGGACCAGCCGACCAACGCCAAATGGGAGGTTCGCTTCAGTTGGTTGTAGGCATGGCAGCGACAACTTCTTTGTCGTGCCTGAGTGGGGAAGCAACGATTGGGTCGTAGAAGAAAGAGTAGCGATGCAATGGTTGTCGAAAGCATTGAAGTGTCGGTGGGGAAGATTCAAGAGAGAGAGGACGAAGGGCGGGTTTGGGGAAGGAAGATGGGAGCTTGATAAGTGCCTCAAGCTGGCAATGGTTAACTGTTACCCACGTCCCCATGGGTAATTAATTACTTTATTAAGGGTCGGGGATGTGCTTGTTTTAGTACCCACAGGTTGTTGGTGATCAAATATCTTACCCAGCACACAAGATGAGGATGAGGATAGGATAGCATTACCCATACCAATTGCCCACCCCACCCGTGAATGGCTTACATGTGGGCCCTAAAATTGGTAGACTCCAGGTAATTCCTGATCATACCCACGCGAATTTTCATCAATCCCACCCTTTTGGCCGAAAAGCCTCAAGTAATCGCTAACCTAGCGACAAAAAAATATTTACTGTGTTAAAATATTAAAATATTGTTTTTTCTACTTAAATGGTACCGGAGGTTGTTGTTAATTGCTCATTTGGGTTTCGCCATGGGGATGAAAATCCTGATGGGGATGGGGATGCGAAACTTTTTATCCTTGCGGGCGGGTATGGGGACGGGGACGAGCATGAGGTGGCTGTCGCGGGGACGGGGATGGGAGTCCAATACCCGCCTAGGTAATCCCCATTGTCAGCCTGACAAGTGCCCTACCTTCCCGCAGCTAAATTAGTAAAGCATGCCACGCCAGTGCGACATGCAGATCCCGCTGGTCATATTTGTTGTTAGAGCGGGAAACTATCCGATCGGTGCTATGTGTTACAACCCTGCCTCAAACGTGTTGATTTTATCCGTTAAGAGAGACCTGAAGGATTGGAGTATCACCAAAGAGCTAGCTATGGACAGGGGTGCGTGGAAGCTTGCTATCCATGTGCCAGAGCCATGAGTTGGTTGCGAGATCTTATGGGTTTCACCTCTAGCCTACCCCAACTTGTTTGGGACTAAAGGCTTTGTTGTTGTTGTTGTTGTTTAGTCAAAGGTGATGGTTATATGACAATTTAACTTGAATTGTGATGGTTTTGTGTAATTTACTTGTTTCACATAGTTGCAAATTGTAATCCGCGTCTAGAAATTCATAAACGCGAGTAGACATCGTTCGCTGAGAGGGGTGGCATTTGCGAACGTTTTTTCTCGTAGTTTCTTCAAAACGCATGACATCTTCTAGCAAGAAGATTTTGTTGCGGGTAGAAATTGACACAAATTGTCATCTCCTATATCATCTAAACATGCCGCCAAAAAAAGTTCGTTTGTCACCCTCTCCCAGAAAACGTTCGCCAATTAGTATTTCAGAAATTCATAACCGTGTCTTCACAACAGCACCGCCGCTGGATGCAAAACTCGCCAAGGCAGCACCAATGCACAAGCACAACACGGTTATGTAGTAGCAGACGACAACGCCCGAGGAGATCAAGTCACGTGGAGAAATGCATCCGATGCACTCACACTTGTGACACGGGAATGTATCTGGTGCATCCGCACTTGCGATGCTTCCGATGCACTGATGCCATATCTTCCGATCACATAGAGCTGTCCGAGATAACACGCCTTGGACTAACATCAGGCGGCGGCATCTTCCGCAGTCAACCGTTAGTCCTGCCAAACTCCACCAAACGGTTCAACGGAGGTCCACGGGAGAGTATCAGGTGGAGATGCTCCCATGATACGAGCTCCTAGGAGCCGTTGAATCTGAGATCCAACAGCTCCCGGAAGGCTTTCAACATTTTGTGAAAAAGATCTTTTGTGAAGTCTAAAAATTGCGAACAAGTAAGGCAACCTTTCAGAACCTTCTAGGAGCCGTTGGATCTGAGATCCAACGGATCAGAAGCTCGTATTATGGAAGCATCTAAAGCATGGTATCACCTGATATTTTCCCGGAGGTCCACATCTCATGCGACCAGGCCATTCAACCAGCAGTTTTCGTTGCCGGTCGCATGCTTCCTGAAGAACATATTACTCCCATCCATCGCCAAGCAATAGAAGAGCATTTGCCAACTCAAGGAGCCGCTGGTACGTACAGTACAAAATAGAAGTAGAACGGAACTTGGATCAAACGGATTCAACTGCAATCAGGGTTCATCGCGAAGGGGCCAAGTCTTGCAGATTCACACAGAAAGAAAGATGTTTCAATGACACACGGGAGAGAGACAGGGTAGCAGCAGGGGAGGAGGATTCCATGAATGCTCTTGAGCAACTACGTCTACTAGTACGCTTCTTCTGGTTCGGGGGCAAAGACAAGGAAACGAGAGCCGCATTCCTTACTACTAATATGCATAGCACAATTTCCTCCTCCCCGGTAAAAATAATAATACCACCGGACATGAACATCGGCTGGATCACTTGGCCATCATCACCTTGACGAACTCCTCGTAGTTGATCTGGCCGTCCCCGTCGACGTCAGCCTCGCGGATCATCTCGTCGACCTCGTCATCCGTTAGCTTCTCGCCGAGGTTGGTCATGACGTGGCGGAGCTCCGCGGCCGAGATGAAACCGTTCTGGTCCTTGTCGAACACCCGGAAGGCCTCCTTGAGCTCTTCCTCCGAGTCGGTGTCCTTCATCTTGCGAGCCATCAGGTTGAGGAACTCCGGGAAGTCGATGGTGCCGTTGCCATCGGCATCGACCTCGTTGATCATGTCCTGGAGCTCTGCCTCGGTTGGGTTCTGCCCCAGCGAGCGCATAACTGTTCCCAGCTCCTTGGTTGTGATGCAACCTGTCCATGTCCAGCACACAAGGGCAATTTCAGGTATGTTTCTGACTGAGTCGGTAATCACATTTTCATATTCAGAGTGAGCTAAACACGCACAAAAGCTAATCAGACATGCACGCATGAAGCAACCACCATATACAATGGATCAAACCTGCAACGTCCCTGTACTAGTACTTACACTATTCACCTCTATGGTCCCAAAACAAAAGTTACTCATCAATTACTGTAGTACAGTCAGAAATGAAACCACTCTGTTACAACAAATGATTCAAGTACTACTACATATGCACTGAAGGCCCAAATTAAAAGTCTGGGCAGGTCCGAAATCAATTACTACCACTTTATCAACTCCATCTGACACCAAACGATTCTCCCTGATGCTGAAATTTGTATTATAAAAAACAAGACCAACCACCAAATGCTCTAGCCAAGACTTGAACCTGGTGGGCTGGCTGCGAACTCCCGCGCCTTGCCAACTAAGCTATGCTCAGTTCTCTGAAATTTGTATTATCATATCACTGGATCTGGGTTTCAGCCCCCTAAGAATTTCCAGCAGATCTGCAGATACGATCCAGAGATGGTAGCAGACCAGCAGACCCGCGTGTTTGGTTCACGACCTGGGCTCTCTGCCTGGGGAAAATAGGTGCCTGACTTGTGCCTGAGAAGCGATCGAGTTTTGCCTGGCCAGGCTGCCTAAGCCAAAAGGCGTTTGGTTCGTTCCTGGGACTGAACGATTATTAAACTACTATGTGTCAGGTCCTCAATTCTTTAACTACCACCGGCCTCTTGTTTTTACTCGCCAGGCTCCTCGATTTTTGTGTCCAGGCGTTCGTTCCAGGTCGCCTGGATCAGGCTAATCGTGTGCCTGCATGTTGGCCAGGCTAATCACCCAATGTCATCCGTCCAGGCCAGGCTAACTGAGAAATCGCCAGGGCAGCAACCAAACAAGATACAGGCAGCTTTCAGGCAACCTCCAGGCCAGGCACCTTTTTACCAGTGCCCCTGCCATGGCAAGTTCAACCTATAAGCTTCGATTCAGCCGTTCTACATAAGTCAGGCCTAAGCGTCTGACATTGGGCGGCCCTGACTTCGCCGCATCTGGATCCAAGACGAGGTCAAATCTGACATGACCCAATCACATTGATTTGACGACATAATTTCCACAGCAGTTACTACGCGAGATAGTGACCCGCAGCCGTGCACTATACGGCAGTACATACTACAGAAGAAGCACAGGGATTTCCTCCCGGCAGGGCGGTGGCATGGAGTGAGTGAAACAATATGTGCATCTAATCTGGCATTCCGGCTAATGGACGCCTGGCCGTAAATTTTCAGCCTCTAGTCATCTAGTGTATCACATAAGATGTCACAATTCTATGCTAGATCAAAGACAGAGAGTAGACATCCATCGATGATGAATTGATGTTCGTGTTTCTTCGTCTATCCAGACCGAGACGGATCACAACAATCACAGCGTTGGAAGAAGAAGAAGAAAAACAGGGAGGGACAGAAATCACTTACCGTCGCCGTCCTTGTCGAATAGGCTGAAGGCTTCCTTGAACTCGGCGATCTGGTCGTCGGTGAGTTGGTCCGCCATGCTACCTTCTCAGGCTCTTCCTTCTCGGCTTCTCGCGGCGAGCGCTGGAGATGGAGGTGGAGGAGAGAGGGGGGCGGGGGGTCTCTTGTTTGACCGTACGGGTGGGGGAGAGGAGGAAGGAGGGGGCCGGGAGCGATTTGTGGCCTCGCGTCGGGGAATTTTGCCGGGCTTTATGCGCACCCGCACCCCGTCCGGTCCGTTCCGCCGTCCACGACCCCCGTTAACGTCGCGGACTGAATTACCCCCAACTGCCTCCCTCGCCTTCTCGGGGCATATACAATGCATAGCTTCAAGGTAATGTCTCGCATGTCACGTAGGATCGGATATGACGTAAAGTAGGTCTGGATAGGGAAACGAGATCCTCTTCAGAAGGCGGGTGTTTGAAGAGAAAAAGTGTGGTCCGGTGACAAAAGCTGAAAAGGTTGAGTGAAAAATAGAGATGCATGTGTACTAGAATCTTTATTTTCTATTTCTTAATGAGGCCCACTAGCGACAGCTTGCACTGGAGAGAAGAAATTAATATAGGTGCCTTAAATTACTTTTTGTTATGGGGCATATGTATCTATATGCTACCATTGTACATGCCCTCAAAACAAGGCATCTAGCTTTTTTTTAGATCAATGTTGCTGCTTCTTATTTAACCAGCACTAGAACAATGACCGTGATGCAACAGGATATAAATATTCTATTACGTTAGCTTGAGATTTACCTGACCATAATATGTGATTATGTAAATAAATATTTATTAAATTTTGCCCGTGATTTACCTTATATTTTGGTAAGAAGTGATTTACTTGCCCATAGTATGCGATTGTGTGAATAAATGTTCATCAAATTATGTCCGTGATTTACCTTATATTTTGATCGGAAGTTTGGTAAGTAAATTAAAATAGAATTGATCCAGAAGGTAAGTAAATTATGGTGATTGATACAGGGGAGTGTTGGACGAATGGGCGGTGGAAAGAAAGGTGAAACGGAAACTTTACATTCTTTTTAAGTAGTATATATAAGTAGTATATAGAGATTTACCCGCCCATCATATGCATTTGTGTAAATAAATATTCATTAAATTTTGCCCATGATTTACCTTATATTTTGGTAAGAAGTGATTTACTTGCCCATAGTATGCGATTGTGTAAATAAATGTTCATCAAATTATGTTCGTGATTTACCTTATATTTTGATCAAAAGTTTGGTAAGTAAATTAAAATAGAATTGATCCAG